>NC_138054.1:85922590-86112590 GCF_964194185.1 Rhinolophus hipposideros | reverse complement strand
TGCTCCAGGTGGGGAGCGCTCTGGGGTTTACCAGTAAGTTCCAACCAATCCAAGAGATGGAAGGGCCAGAAAAGGCATAACATGGAGATAAAAATGAAGGAAATGGGAGGCTTGTTTCTCAACACTGTCTTCATTGGCTGCTTTGGGGTCAGCTGCTCACATCTATGCCAATTACCTGTGTGTGTGCAGAGGGGTGGATCATGTGACCAGACACACCGACCAGTGACTGCAGGTTCCCTGCTGGAGAAGGTCAACCCAGGACCGAACAGTCATAGTTTCCCTGTATAGACAGTTTCAAACAGCCCCTGAAATTCCTCCTTGTTGGAAAAAAAAAAAGTGGCTCCCCAAAGGGAAAGCCTTTGAAAAACCCAGGAGCTGGGGAGACTGATTGGCCCATCAAAGGCACAGAATTAATTACCGGATAAGCGGTGCCATCATCATCTTTTATTAGGTGAGTCCCCGCCTTCGGGGACATGGGACTGCCATTCTGTTCGATCGGCAAATAGATGGAAATCTTCCAGCTAATTTGGAGCTACCCATGCTACTAACTTCTAATTTGGAAAAGAGCGAATTAGTTGTGAGCAATTGCCTGGGAGTCAAAGCCTCTGAGACTAAATCCCCACAACGGGGAAGTGGCGGGAAACCCATCTAGAATATTTGGAGTGTGGAGGAGAGAGGCAGGAGGACATGTTGGTTTTGATTTTCTGGGTAACTGATACTAGTTCTAAAGCCGTAGACATTTTGCAACTTGACTCACACCTGGATACATTTAACTGTATAGACCTCAGCAAACTACGAGGCCAGTTCCAAAAGACCTGTGATCTCTTCGAGGTAGGAATGATTCCTGAGAGCCATCACAGAGGATTTTCATTGATGTCCAAAGCTGATCCCACGTCCTCTGGTTCCCTGGCCGATTTTTCTTCCGTCAGGTTTTCAGTCTCTGAAATAGCTACAGACATTGAGTCAAATGTATTTCTGCCCAGTCTCATGAGTGCTGGAACAATGGGTGGGTAGTTTCAACCTACTTCTGCTGGCGTTTATTGAGCACCTACTATGTGGAAGGAACACCCTGCATTTCTTTTCCGATCCCTTGCAGTAAATGTTTATTAATAAGAAAACTTGGATTCTTCCCACATGAGGCTTCTATCATAGCCTCTTTTTAAACTCCTGGTTTGAATAGTTAACGTTTGTACCAAGCTGTCCTAAACTATCCTGGTGAACTCATCCTCTTCCGGGATTTATCACATTGGATGGCCCCACCCTGCCCCACGCCAGGAGCCGGGCTGACTTGCTTTTCATGTATCCCTCTTAAGTCCCTGAATTTTTTCCATGTGTACAAGTCTCTCTTGTAAAACCTAAAAATGGTATTTAGTAATACAAATATCAGATGCACATATTTAATAGGTATACAACTTAGAAAGTGGTTTTTTGTCTTTAAGTCAACTACCTTTCTCAAGCTGTTAAAAATCACCCCCTCTGGGAAGACTTCCTAGCTGTCCCCTCACCCGATAGCGGTTAAAAGCCCTCTCTTCTGTGCCCTCCCTCTACATTTATACTTAAGATGCTGTGGCAGGCAGAACTCTAAGGTGGCCCCAAGATCTCTACCCCTGGTGAAAACACGTATATAATCGCCTCCCTTAAGTACTGGCAAGACTTGTGAATATGATGGAATTTCACTCATGTGGATAGGTTACATTATAGGGCAAAGGTAAAGGGATTGTTCAGGTGTAAGGAAGATCTCCTCATCAGGTGATTTTGAATTCATTAAAAGGGAAATGACTGTGGGTGGGCCTGATCTAAGCAGGTGAGCCCTTTAAAAGAAGGTCCGGCCCTCACCTGAACAAAGATTGAAAGCAGGAGAGATTCTCCTGCTGGTTCTGAAGAAGTAAACAGCTAGGACATGAACTGCCTATGGAGACGGCCCCGTGACAGGGGTCTGTGGGTGGTCTCTAGGGAGTGAGGGTCTCCATCCTACAACCATAAGGAGTTGTTGAATTCTGCTAACAACCACATGAGCGTAGAAGACAAGCCCAGCTCCAGATAAGAACACAGGCCACCAGCATTTTTATTTCAGCCTTGTGACACCCTGAGCAGAAAGCTCAGCTGAGTGCCCAGACTTCTGATTCATAGAACTGAGGTAATAAGCGGGTATTGTTTTAAGCCACTACATTTCTGGAGCTTGTTTTTAGCAATAGAAAATGAAAACAGACCCTAAGTGTCTCCCTGACTATACTCTATTCAGTTCAGCCACAAACTTTTATTGTGGACCTACTATATGTCTGGCATTCCTATTAGCCTTGGGGAGACTAAGGCAGTTACAGGTTACATGGTATCCAAGTGCTTCACATTCAGCTGGCACACAGAAGTCACTCAATGCATGTTTGCTGAAAGAAGGAGTGGCAAACATGTCACAGAAAACCCACAAGTATTTACTCATGTCCTAGAGGAACTTCTGACAGCTGCCCAATTTTTCTTTCTAAAGCAAACCCCTTTAGAGGTGTGCTTTTTTTTTTCTCGAATTCTTCTGACTATATCCAGGTCTAATGCACAAGTCTTTTGTCACCATAATAGATGTCACAGATGGGAAAAAGTATTTAGAAAATGGGTTAGATATTATATCATATGATTGTTTCAGAAGTCCTGCAGTACAGAAACATAATTCGTGCAAGTTTCCAAACTTATTTAACCACAACCACCCCCTTTTTTATGGAAATACTCAGAAATAGCCATCATTACCGAGTGTGGGAAATTTTCTGTCTGAAATCACACACAAGTCACTGACACCTGGACTGTCCCTTCAGTGAGGAGGGGACGGCCAGCCCTGGTAACTATAGCCAGAGGGTTGGGACCAATTTGGAGGTGAATCCTCAAGTCAGTTTTTTTATTAAAACGAGAATGCTCATCTCAGGCTCCCCATTCTCAGAGTCAGGCTCACACCCCTAGCTTTTGTTAGCTGAGTTCCTTCATTCCTTGGCTTTTGTTTGGTTTTTCAACAGCTTTATTGGGGTGTAATTTACATACCATAAAGTTCACCCATTTTAAGTGAGCAATTCAGTGATGTTTAGTATATTCACAGAGTTGTCCAGTCATCACCATCTGTTTCAGAACATTCCCCTCACCCCAAAAGTAACCTCATACCTATTTACCTCCCGTTCCCAATCCCGGCAGCGGGCAACCACTGATCTACTTCCTGTCTCTCTGGTTTTACCTATTCTGGATATTTCATATAGAAGACTAGTACAGCAGGTGTTCTTTTGTGTCCGGCTTCTTTCACTGAGCATAATGTTTTAGAGGTTATTCAAGTTGTAGCACGTATCGGTACTTTGCTTCTTTTTATTACTGAATAGTAACCCATTGTGTGGATAGGCCACATTTTATTTATTCATTTATCAGCTGATGGACACTTGGGTTGTTTCCACTTTCTGGCTATTATTAATAATGCTGCTATGAACATTCACATATAAGTTTTGTGTCAACATATGTTTTCATTTCTCCTGGCTAGATACCTACTAGTGGAATTGCTGGGTCATATGGCCACTCTATGGGTAAGATCTCGAGAAATTGCTGGTTTGCAAAGGGCCTGTACTATCTTACATTCCAACCAGTAGTGTAAGAAGGTTCTAGTGTCCCCATGATACCTCTGTTTTAATGACCAGCTGCCCTGGATTTCACAGCTCCTTACTCCTGAGCCCTGAATCCTTGCCCACCTGCCTGGATTCCTCAACCCCAGCCTCTCCCTGTCCTCTCTAAACTTGGAGCTTGAACTTCTAACCACTAGTTTGATGTACAAACTAGTTTTCTAAGCCCTGACCTCCACTGAATGACCTCCCCTAACCCCAATTCTACCGGCATCCATGCATGACAGAAATCCTTCACTCTATTTCAATTTTTTTTCTTGGATTTGTTTTTTTAAAACAAGATCAAATATAACCTTGCAAAAACATATACAGAATTCAAAACTAAGAACTGTGAGCACAATCAATTTTTCAGAATGCTTTTTTTCTTTTAACTACTATTGAGGAATAAAATTTGGTCGAGGGTTAAAAGACTTAGTATAATACTGCCTTCCTATTACAATTGCACCAAAGAGAACGAAACTGGTTATTATTGCCCATAATTGTTCACCTTTTTCATGTATTGAATCCCTGTCTTCTGTTCACTGAATTCACTCTGCAAAAATTGCCAAGTACTTTTAAACTTCTGTTTTTGCTTTGGCCTAATTCAGTAAAATGGGCTCTTTGGGAGGTTAATCTCTTGGCAAAGCTGGTTTGAATGCCCCCTCTGAGATCAATGGCTACGTGCACCTATGCTATGTGAACCTGGCCAGGAGTTTCACGGCAAATTGGTGGGAGGCTAAGGAAACCAGCCGGAGAGCAGAGAACTCCCCACCCCTAAAGGTAGTCATTTCTTTGCAATCATTTGTGCTGCTTGAATTGGGACCACTATTGGCTGTGAGAATCCAGGCCAGGGTGAACGGCAGTACCTCCCCTCCTCAGGATCCCACGGAGATTTGCCCTTAACTAAATGATCCATCCCTCTCGCTGGGCTGGTGACTGGAGCTAAGCAATGAGGACATCAGAGGAGAGGCAGGTCTTCATTCATTTGGCACCGAGAGCACGTCAACAGTAAATGCTAAGTAACTACTCCATCTGGAATGGAACCAAGAGCCTCAGCCTCTCCTGTGCAAAAGGCTTAGAAGGCTGTGATTCTGATTTTCTGGAGACCTCTGGGGACGCCTCAGGGGGTAACAGGACCCAGCCAGTGCTATGCTATGGGAAGGCCACCCCTGCAGCTTCCAGGAAGGTGCCTCTTACATCATCGCACTGCTTCTCTGTGCCCAGCCCTCATGAAGCAAGCCAAGTCCGTTTTATCATTTCAGGGGTGGGTGGGACACTTTTGAATGACTCAGTAGGTAACATTTTATATTCAAACATGGCATTACAGGTTATTTCAAAGACTGCCAGTGGCACATTAGGGCTTCCTATTTCTCAATGCAGATTAGGGATGTGTCGGACAAAGGCTGTGCATTCACGTGGCCAGCCCTCAGACTAAGGGACCTCCGGAGGTTCTGGCACCAGGTCAGAACCAGTTCAGGAAGAGGAGAAAGGGCTGTACAGTCCTGGCTTCTGGAACCTTCCTGCGTGAAAAAGGCCCCAGGCTTCAAAAGGTTTTCTTTTCTATCCAGTCTCCCGGGAGGGGACCTTCTGTAATGCCGTCCTCTCCCCTGACCTCTGGTCGCTAGGACTTTGGGCTCTGAGCTCAGGCTTGGGAAGGGGAAACAGAAAGCTTTCCAACACAGGTGGCCTTCTGGCTTCTTGTTTCCTAGGCCAGCAGCTCTATCACTGGGGCTTATGCAAGTGCTGTAACAAAGCCATGGCCTAAGACCAGGCAGAGCACGGGCAGAGCCTTTAAGAAGCACGGGTGTGATTGCATTCATGACTTCCTCTGTCCAGTGGAGTGTCCTGCGCTGGAAAGAGAAACAGGAAGAACTGGAGAAACCAAGGGTGGCAAGACTCAAGAATGAAGGATCCCAGCTTGGACTCATTACTTATGTCAGCATCTGCACTCACTGCAGGAAGCATTTATGGAAGCATTAAGTGCTTGCTATATCCCTAGTCCTCTTCTGGGCATTGCTGAGTGGAAGTGACCCTGCCTTCAGTAAGCTACTGTCCCACCTGTAGAAACCCTGGAGAAACAACGGTGTAGCAGAACAGAAAAGGTAACAGACGGCTCTAGTGCTCTTCAGCTCGGATGGATGGGGGAGAGGGTGGAAGTCCTATTTCATGCATGACAAGCAATACACTTCTGATCCATTAAGCTCCTCTCTCTGCAGGGTCAGTAAACCCAATTCTCTGGGACTGCACAGAGCCTCCCACACTCTCTGCCTTTGAGCCCCTGTGTGTACTTAGGGAAATTTAGTTGAACTATTTCAAATAACGCAGACTGCGCTCATCAAAAAGAAATGAGAGCTTTGGAAAAAGCCATTTTCAGGAATCGACTTGAGGCTTTCTCATAACCCTGTTTGCTGCAAACTGGATGCATTAGAAACACAGTTAAACCCAAACTAAATAAGTACCGTTCAGAACTCAAAGCAGGGAAAGTTCAAGTAGAAACCTAACATTGCCACATTCTGTATGTAAAGTTTTGTTTTGTTTTGTTTTCACTTGAGTTGGCCAGCGTAATTTACTCCTAGGACTGCCAGTTTGGGGAATGGGAAAAGAAGGAGAACTTCAGGTACCTGCAACTAGTACTTGAAACAGGAAACATCTTAACTAAGAGAAAATTTATTCATTAAAATAATTATATTATCAATGCCAGAGGTGGGTCAGAGCTCTGATTCCTTCTATCTCGGTCCTACCATTCCTGTTGGTCTCGTTGAGTTTCCTCTAAACACGTACGCTATTATTCCTGTAGCCATAATTTCATGACCTAAAGTTTTCAATTAATAACTTTAGGTGTGCATCTCAAAAACTCCAAAGAGACTCTGGAAAGTTTCTTATCTGGAAAAAACAAAGGTGAAGGCCGAACAGATGGGACCAACTAGCTGGGTAGCTTTAGGCAAGCGCATTGCCCTCTCCAGCCATAGTTTCCTCATGGATAGCGCGAGGAAGCTACATTTCACGGTGTCTCCCAGAACGTCACCAACAGCCATGACATAAAGTTCTCTTTCTTACAAATCCAGACAAGTTATCTCTGTCCACACAGACCTTTGCCTTCATTCATTCAACCATTGTTCGTTGGGCACCTGCCACGGACCAGGCTGGATGCTAGGCACTGAGGGTGCGGCCTTGAGGCTGGACTCCTTCCTGCCCTCCTGAGCTTTCAGTCCAGTAAAGGAAGCCGAAAGTTACAGAAGAAAGGAGGAAGGGCTGTGATGGAAAGGTTTCTGGAATGCTCCGAGAGGACAGGGCAGGGACTTTCTCTGTTCCCCCAAAGCTTCAGAAAGAAACTGGCTCTGAGTACATGAAATGGGGGGAAGAGGGGTAGGGGGAGAAGGAGTAGGAGGTATCCAGATGAGGGGCTCAAGCAGAGCAAAGAGCAGGTGGAAAGACGCAGGCATGTAAATGCATGGCACAGCTGAGCGTCCGGTAGGCAGGGAGGGCCACAGACTGGGTTCAGATGTGCCCTTTAGGCCACAAGGAGTTTGGGGTTATTCCTAAGATAGTGACAATCCACTGAAGGGGTTAAGCAAAGAGAAAATACTGAGTGAAGCCCACTCTGGCAGCAAGGTGGAATTTCTATTGGTTTGGGGGGGAGGGGCAAGACTGGACGAGGTGGTCAGGGAACCAGTGAGGAGGCTATTGCTATAATCCAGGTGACAAGTAACCAATACCTGAAGTAGATCAATGGCAGTCGTCAAATGGAAGAGGGGCCCGAGCTGAAAGATACCCAGGAGGTAGAATCTGAAAGAGCTAGTAATACATTTGATTTTTCTCCTACCCCGTGGATGGTGTTTCTCAAGCCACTGAATAACGCTACTAGACTGGTGTCCGTTGGGCGTCTGTCTGCTGGCCTGCAAGCTTGTGAGGTGAAAGGAATAAAGTCTGTGACTTTCTCATCCGCCATTGTATCTCTAGCGCCTGGCGCATCAATGAATGTAAACTCATCCCCTTCGAGGAACATGCGTGCGTGTGCTGGGTAGGTAGTCATTTCTCTTTCCAAATATGAGGCTGATTCAAGTCTGACAGTTCAGGATTCTGGCCCGAGGCAGCAGGGTTAGCAGTGGTAGGACGAAGAGCCCACAACTTGGGGGTGACGGAGGAACATGGGTCCCTTCTCTTCTCAAATGAGCTGTGTGACTTGAATACGTCCCTTAACCTCTCTCAGCCTTAGTTTCCTCCTCGGGAAAATGAAGATGGTATTAGTGTTGGACCTCACAGATTATGGTGAGAACTAAACGACGTTAAACCACGACAACAAGCTCATGGGTACATGCATTGATGATGGATGAGTGGACCAACGAAAGGAACATTCTGTAGAGGATAGATGGATCAGGTCATGCTCTTTTCCAGACCAATCTTAATCCTGGGTGGTGGGCATCTGTGTAATAAATTAATTAGTCTGAAAACTTAAAAAGCCACCTGGTCTTGGTTTCTTTGAAAGTCTTGTGGCCTGCTGCCATTGAATGCTGAAGATGTAAAGTTCTTTTTTTAGGTTCTGTCTAGACACCTCTCTAAATGGGAAGTTTATGCTAATCTGCAGGTGTTGCTTATAACAGGTTATTTCTAAATAGTAGCTGGTACATTACCAAAAATAAAGAAAAAACAATCCAAGAGCAAATAATAACTTCTTGAGGCCAAGGTCTCCAAAGGGGACCCCCCCTAGTCATTTGTCCACTCCTCCCATACCCCCTGGTCCCTGCCTTTCCCCAACCCAATTACTGGCAAATCAAATAGTCATGGTGGGTGTAATTAATTAAATGCATTTTTCCTAATTAACTTAAGAACTGGTAAATAGGGCCTCCCCTTGGTAGTTTGAAGATGCAGCCACTGGTGCTGATTAAAATGTGAAGCGGATCTGGCTGGAAACTAGCCCGTAATAGATGGGAGCACTTTCCCAACGTTTCTCTTAAGGTTTGGCAAATCGTATCCTACTGGTACTGTTCACCCTCCTTAATCAGAAAGTATAAAATTCATCTGAGAACATAAAATATGTCTGACACTGGCATACATCAAACCCCAACCTGAACATTCCAAACAAATTGTATTGAGATTTTGTCACCCTCATTGATTTCTGCTTTTCAAGCTGGTTTCTGGAGCAGCCACATAAAAGTTAAATACAGGCTATCTATGGGCTCGTTGGATTGCGGTAATTCATTAAGCTAACAGTGGCTTTCATAAATCTGAGCATAAAGATTGCTTCCACAGACACCCTCAGCTTGGACATGTACCGCTAGTCAAAGAGGTGGCAAAACGAATCTAGTTGGCACCTGTGGGGGGAGGGTGAAGTAGCTTTGGAGGATTGCTGAGGGCTGACTCCCAAGGGTGGCATTGTGTGTCAACTGCGACATCAGGTCATTGGGGACATGAGAACCCCTGCAGCACCAGCTCCTCAGCAGTTCGTGTCAAGTGAGCGAGCACGGGCAGTGCTGGCAGTGGTTCTTTGAACGACGCGGGTGTTAGTCTTAAATGTGAGCCCACTTACTGAGTTACTGATTTCCCACAATGTGGTCACTTCCCAGTGATGGTGACGATCATTGGGTTCTTGACAATTTACAAAGCATTTTCCCATCCAGTGACTTCTTTAGTCCTATAGCAATCCTGGGAGGGACGGGGCAAAATTATTATTATCCCCATTTTACAGATGGGAAAACTAAGGTTTAGGAAGCAAAGTGATTCGCCTGGAGCCCCACAGCTGGCAGAGCTGGGACCCACAGCTCAACTGTCACAAGCCCAAGCTCTGGGTTAAACCCACCCCTCTGATACACTAGCTCAGTGTCCCTGGGCACGTTATTCATCCTTTTAAAACCTCCGTTTTCTCGCCGGTAAAGTGGAGATAATAAGAATAAGGATCTCTCCTACTTGGGAGATGTAATGAGCTCCTACAGACCCGATGCATAATGAGCATTTAATACATGTTTGCTGTTATCCATGGAGAATATCAGATTGTATCAAAAACAAAAACAAATTGGACAATGCCTGGAAAGTAACTAAGGGAAATTTCAAGTTCTATTTCACACGGGTCGAGGAAAACCTTGCCTCTGTAGTACATTAGCCTTCTCCAACCGTGAGCACTCTCCCTGTTGGCATGTGTTAAAAGAAGCCCAGGATATTTCAGTCCCTGTCAGCTGTGACTCATTATTGTAAATAGCGGTGCAATGAGGAAATGAGAAAAGAATTTAAATACATCAACTGACAGAATTTTTAGGGAAAGTGATACACAAGAAGATACCGAGCAATCAGAAAATGTCACGTAAACCCTTGTCATCTCAAAGGTCACCTACTTAGGAGTCTACAAGTGGAAATACCGCTTTTTAAATTCTGGGTGATTATTTCATTGAAAAGGAAAGAATTTAAATGAAATCAAGTCATAGGAGCTGAGTAGATTTATGTCAACTGCAACAACAAAAACAACAATAAAAAAGGCATGTTTCATTGGGGAAAATTGGTCCATTCATATCGAAGTGAAAATTTAGGATGGAGTAGTAAACTAGGATTTGGTTCAGCACCTTAAAATACATTGATGTAAATGTGCATTATGAATTTATTTTTAAAAATCAGCTTCCTACGATGCCCTTCATTCTATTTAGGAAAGAGGAGAGTTTCATATCCATTAATTTAGTTGAACTTCACAATGACCCTCTAAGGCAAGTATTACCATTCTCACTTTATAGGAGAGTATAATATATACTTATTGAGGTCAGGGACCAAGACTTTTTGTCTTTTTCCTTTTTATCCCCAGTGCCTGACTAATCAAAATGTAAGCTGGATGTTATAGCACAACGTCCTAACTATTGTGCTTAAGACATCAATCTTTTTCTAGAATGTAGCACAGAACAGAAGTTTAGATTTCAGCTTTACTACTGGTCGTCCTGGAGTTCAGTCCCCAGCTGTGCCACTTAACAGATGATGTGACCTTCAGAATTTCTTTTCTAGGAACCTCAGCCTGTAACAACATTAATAATATCTACTTCATGGAGTTGTTCTCATAATTACATTTTGAGATGATCAAAAGAGAGGAGAAATGTAAAGCACTCAGTCTGATAGCTGACACATATTAATGCTCTGAAATTGTAGCTTTTCACTATCTCATGAGTATACTCAGAAATGCTAGGATCAGCATACGATTTGACCACTGCTGACTTTTTTCTTTTTTTTAAGCATGGCTGTATCATCTGATTCAAAATTAACGGGAACTGAATGGCTGGTGTATTGCCGGTTGAGAAGCAGAACCCAGGGGTCGCACATGGCAGCCAGACAGGAATGAACAGCACTCCTATGGGAAGCCTCTCCTCTAATTTCATGCAAAGGCTGATATTAATAGCAGCAGGAGAGCCAGTGTGAGGCTGTGTGCTACCTTTCATCCAGGGTCCATTCACTTTATTATTTTCTAGGACATCACACTGACCTTTTGCCACGTCAGGGTGGAAATCTGCTCGTATAATTTCCAAGTAACAGATAATTAGTACTGATCGTGAGTCATAGCTGGAGAATGCCACATTGTTTTTATGGCATACTGTTAGGATATTTGCAAGTTCGCTGGCCGTCTCTGGGACTTTCAGGGTAATTGAATTGTGTTGTAGTCAGCTCAGTTGTCACCACCACCGGTGAGTGTGTCTTTAAAACATATGAGTAGCATAGCCGTGTATAGTAAAGAATTGTGTGACCAATAATAATAGATGTGGGGGTTTAAGGGTAAATGACTGGTGGCTGTGAGTTGGACATGTTGTGTAGCAGGTAAAGGATTAGGGGAAAAGGGACTAACATTTAATTAGCATCTACTATGCACTAGGATATAAACTGGGTGCTTTCTCTATTTCGACCCACCATATCCTCCCTACCGCCCTGTGAAACCCCTCATCAGGGCCACCGGTGTCCCCACTGGCAGATTCTCGGTCATTCTTCAACTCCTGTGGCTTACTCAGCCTATCAGAAGGCTTTCACAAGGCCTCCTTTAAACACTTTCTCTACATGGCTCTCAGGGTATCACAACTTTCCCCCTCCGACTTCTCTCACTGCTCCTCCTTAGTCTCTTTTGTTTGTTTCAAACGTTGGACGGACCCCAGGGCTCAGTCCTTGGGCCTTTTCCTCCCCATCAGCATACATTTGTCAGGATGTCTCCTCCAGTCCGATGCCTCTGAATTACACCTAGATGCTGAGAACTTCCAAATTCATCGTCTCAGCCCAAATCTGCCTCCTGAACTCCAAACTCATGCTTCCCACTACCCACTTGACATCTCCCTTTAGATGTCTACAATGCATCTCAAAATCAGCGTACACCTGGCCCCAAAGCTGCTCCTCGTATAGCCTTCCCCAGTCAGTAAAAGAATTGTTCGTTCTTCTACTTGCTTCATTACAAAGCGTTCAAGTAATCCCTGGTGCCTCTCTCTCACCCGTGCTACACCCAGCTAGCTGTCAGAAAACCCCGTGTTTCTACCTACCATCAACATGTCTCTAGAACCCTCCCACCTCCCTATGCTCTACCCCTCTCCCCTTCTACCCCCCACCGTCTTCCAAGTCACCATGATAACGCGTTGGACATAAATGGTTAGTGGCCTTCACTCTTATCCCCTAGAATCTCTCCACACAGTAACCAGGGAAACCTTTTAAAGCGTACATCATCTCATGCCACTTCTTCGCTCAAAACTGTTCAGTGGATCCCATCTCACTCAGAATAAGAGCCAAAGTTCTTGTGAATCCTTAACTGTTTCCTCAGATAAGCCAGAGACTCTGGTACCTCGGGGCCTTTGTACTGTTTACTTATCTGTCTCGGCCACTAGACGGTGGGCCCCATAAGGCAGGGACTAAGTCTGCTGCACCTGGCTACCTCCAGCAGGTAACCGCCCCGTGTAACACAGGAGCAAACAGTGAGAAGCACTCTCTCTGTGCCCAGTGCACTTGTCATGCCTCGCGGCTCATCGGCTTCTTAATTTTCACAGCAACCCTATGAGGTAGAAACTATCAATATCACTATTTGATAGGTGAGAAAAGCCAGATGTCTTTTCCAAGGTCATGACCTGATAGAGGTGGACCAGGGATTTGACCCCAGGCTATCTGGCTCCAGAGGCAAGTTTGTGCTCTTAGCTAATACCCTATCCCGCCTCTTGTAAGGGTGCCCTTGGCAGATAGGTGGTGGACCAATGGATGAATGAATGAATAAGTGAGGGATAACAATGATTGTAACTGGCACACTCGAGTACTCCCTGTGTTTTCAGGATACCTTAGATTAGGTTCTCTGTACACAAACGGGTCTCTGGGCGTGCTCTAGGGAGATACTCGGGTAAGGGAATGAGGAAGTCTGGATTGGGCCGAGGGAAAAGCTGGCAGGCCATGCGATTTGCCCCTGACGCCTAGAGGGAGCTCCGGAGCTGGGGTGGCCCTTCAGACTGGAAGCAGAGAGGCTGGGCGTTTGTCTCCAAGGCACTGGCCAAGGGCTGGTCCCTGGGTGGGGGCACATCCTTGGGCGAGGCGGCCCCTGCAGCAGAGGGCAATTGCTGGTGTGGGGGCAGCGCGAGCCTTCAGTAGCTGATATTCCTATCCCTTGGCAGGTGATGGCCTGGGGAGAACACTAACATATCCTAGACAGATTAAGGACTTTGCACCACATCTGACTTAATCCTCAGCCCCAGCCTATAACAAGTTACCATGTTTCCCTGAAAATGAGACCGTGTCTCATATTAAAATTTGCTCCAAAAGACGCCATTAGGGCTTACGTTCAGGGGACGTCATCCTGAAAAATCATGCTAGGGCTTATTTTCTGGTTAGGTCTTATTTTCGGGGAAACACGGTATGCATTTGTTATCCCCACTTTATAAGAGAACAAACTGGAGCTCGGAGAAGTTAAGCAACTTGCCTAAAGCTAATCACATAGGAAGGCGACGCTGGGAATCAAGCCCAGGGTCTGACCACACACCTGAGTGAGCGGCTGGGGCATCGTCCCTCAGCTGCCACCCAGGCCCCTGCTCGTCTTCTTATTGTTGGGCAGTGGCGTGGTGGACATGGACGTGGACATCTGTCACCTGGGGCTGCCCAGTGTCCCGTCTCCTTCTGCTGCGTCACTCTCTCTCCCATGGCACATGATCTTTCCCACTCCTTGCACCTCTGCTGGGGCCACCACGCTGATTCTCAAAGGCCGCCAGGATGGGCACACACAGGCCTGGACAAAGTGTCACCGTGCCCTGGCCCAGGGGTAGACCTCCTCTTCCCTGGGAGCAACGGGAGGGAGAAGCTTTTCCTCTGAGGCAGCTGAAGGAGGATGATGGAAGTCCAGAGCTGCTGGCCATGTCCCCCAGCCTGCTCTGCAAGACCGGCCAGCTGCATCGAGAGGAATGAGGTCAGTACACTGACAGGAGCAAGCAAGAGACACCCGAGGGCACTGCTCGAGCTCCTGGAATGGCCGAGGGCACAGCTACCTCTAGACTTTGCAGTTTTGTGAGCCAGTCAGTTTCCCGTTGGTGTCTTAGCTCGTGCACCGTGGTTCTCTGACTCGCAGGTGGGATTGACACCTGTAATTCAAGGTGCTGGTCTCAGTAACGTATTAGTCAGTTCGCTGAGTCGCAGCCTCAGAATCGCAAGGGCTTATAACAAGATTCATTTTTCTCATGTATGGATCTGCACGTTGGTGGGGGTATGGCCAGGGTTTGCCTGGATTTTACTCCAGGCTGCAGGTCTGGTTCTCATTTGCTCCACGCATCTTCAGTTTGAGGCCGGGACTAATGAGGCCATTACCTGGGGCATGTTCTCGGGGAGGATCATGGGAGTCTCAGAGGCCAAGCCGAGCTGTGTGAACACGAAGGCCTCTGCTTGCTGCAAGTTCACTGACATTCCAGTGGCCAATGCAAGTCACGTGGCCAAGCCTAATATCAATGGGGCCCGGAAAGGTTCTCTGCCTACACTAGTGAGAGGTGCTGAAAAGTCACAAGGCAAAGGGCAGGACGGGGCGATACAATTATCGGAAGGGTGTGAGGAACGAGGAATAATCCAATCTACCAAAAACAGGGGAGGAGAATGAGGAGAGGGCGCTAAGCGATTCCTGACTCAGCAGCACATCCCCACCTAACTTAGCCATGTCAGCTAAGGTGTCACGTCACCCATGTCCCCAAGGGAAGACTGGCTTCTGCTGACTGTTAGAATTACAGCAGAGTCAGCTGAACCCCAACACCTTCTCAGAGCTGCACACACACAGCGTCTCCAGGCAACAGCTCCGTGTGCAGGGTTGAGGGGAGATGGGGAGACGCTGTCGGAAATGTTTCGTTGCTTTTTGTTTTAGGTTGTTGGAATAACCTAAGATTTTAATAGTTTGCATATGAATTTCTGGAAGAATCGATTGCCACGTTGGCTATCAATTTTCAAGAAAAAGAAGTATAAGGTCAAGGGCATGTTTCATCATAGAGGTTTTTACCTCCTGTTGAGTTTGGGAGCTTTTTATAACAGAACGATCAGAAATAGAGCTAGTTTGTTTTTGGGATGTGCCCTCAGGTGGATAGATCAAATGTCACAGTTTAATTCAGTGCATGCAACAAGTGTTTACCAAACATCTCCCGTGGCCATATGTTCACTTATGAAAACATAAACAAATGGTGGTAGTAATAATAATAATAATAATAATAATAATAATAGTAAATATGGCCACTGCGTGTCTGGGTCATCTGGGCGAGTCCAATGATCTTCCAGGCTCTCAGTTTCTTCCTCAGTCAAGAAAGCACGTTTGACCTATGAACTCTGAAGTCCCTTCTAGATCTAACATTGTGAAGCCCCCAGTCTGGGTGATGCTGTGTCTCCCTTGGTGCTAATTACAATCACAGAGGTGTGCCTAAAAGAAATGAGACCTGCTAAAGCTCTGAGCAGCATAGGACCGAGGGAGGGATGTTCACGTTGCTTTCCATGGTCAAGCTCGGAATTCCTGGAGTGGACTCATGATTCCTTGTTCCCCTTCCCCCAACCTGCCCAGAGAAAGGTTTATTGTTCCATTGCCATTCTTAGCTCAGGTGTGTATATAAATCCCATCTTTACTACTCTTTTCAATAGTACAAATGGCAAGTTTGAGTGTAAGGAAGTGATAACAAAATAGTTTTAAAGTGGAGTCTACTGGCATCCCATTGACCCAAGTGCAGCCTTGCCACTTGTTAGTTGTATGACTTTGGGTGAGTGACTTAACCTTCCTGAGCCTCAGTTTTCTTATCTGTAAAGTGGGGATAATAATAGCTTCTTACAGGGTTGTTGTAAAGGGTGTAAGTTAAGTACTTAGCACTGTGTTTGATGAAAGAGCAACCGTTATTATAATTATCATAGCACCCCTTGCATGCACACTTTCAGGCAAAACTAGATTCTGAATCTAAAATAAGGCAGCTCATTTCGCCTCTTCTTGGAAAGTCTAAAAAATTTTGAAAAAGGACAAGTTTATACCATCATTCAAATTTAATAAAACATGTCAAATAATTTCATTCGGTGTTCTTCATATAAAAGTTTATATAGATTTGTAAAAGTATGTGTGGCTTCACACTAAAAACATAATAACAGAAAGATCTTTTTAAAAAGACAAGAACCTAGTTCCCCCATAATAGTCCTGAGTTAAGGTAAAATTCCAACTGGTGATGATACATGTGATCACTTCCTGCTTAGTTTCCAAGGGAAACTGACACACTGAATGCTAGGACTCGCTTCTCTGAGTCTGTGCCCTCGCGCAGGGCTGCGTTCAGCGGGAGGAAGGGGACACATCGTTTCCAGTTGGCACAAAGGTGCTTCACGGGCTAGCCAGAGCCCTGGACCCAGCCACCTGTTGCGAGACACTGAAGTTCACACTTTGGTTTGATGTCTCCTAAAGGATGAGAGGATGAGCATCTAAATCCGTCTTTCTTTTCTTCCCAAAAGCCGCTGAGAAGACTGAGGTTCACACGCTTCCCCCACGCTGCTGGGCTCCCAGTGCTCAGAGATTTTCTGTGGGCCTTTCCCGGGTCCCCTCCTGGGTGGGGGAGGAACACAGTTCTGGTTCTTTTTCCCCCCCGACGGTTTCATGTCTCTGATACAGGACAGCTGTTTCAGAGCCTGGACAGATGCGTCCCTGCACGCATGACCCCAGCAGTGTGAGACGCTAGGTGTGGAACCAGGGTGCTGGACGGAGCGCCCAGGCCTGTGGGCGTGGCAGCAGGGGGCCACAGAACACTGGGTGAAGAGAAAGAGTGAATCCCTCCCCTCCGCTCTTGTTTTTATTAAGTTGGTGCAAAAGTAATGGCAGTGGCAGTTTTTGTAATTATTTTTAACCATTGAAACAGCAGTTACTTTTGCACCAACCTAGTAGCTCTGTACCTGCCCCTTTTAAAACCAAACCTCCTATTTCTTTGTTTTTCGAAAGAAACAAATATCAGGAGCTAGCTGTTCCAGGGAAAAGGAGTCAGAGTGCCGTTTTGCTACCAAGGAGGCTGAGGATGGTGATCAAAGCACTGTAACCAACAGTACTCTGAGCAAATACGGTTCCCTCTTGTACTGCACACACCTCGTCACATGGCCATGTGGTTCCATATACTGGATTAGGATTGTGTTACATCTCCCCAGCATAAAATAAGGCAGGTAAACCAATAAAGGGGCAGTCGATTAAGATAAAATGGCAACTTCACAATTTATTGGCTAGGGACACATTATCCCAAAGAGCCAAACGTTGAATAAAATAGCTCTCTTCTATTTATATATGCAACTGGACAGCTAACCCTGAGTCAGGGAGGACGGGTGCAGGGACAGTCCTTCCAAGCACACTGGATTGAACAGTCTATATACTATTTGGCTAATAAATATTCCACCCCCTCCCCCGCACTTTAGTGCTGGAAAGGCTTAGTGTTGACTCCAGGGGCAAGATTCCAAGGCCCTTTCCTACGACCGCTAGTTCCGTTCCGGAAAAAGGATCGCACACTTTGCCGTATCTGAGCTGTCTTTGTAATGAGTCGTCAGGGGCATCAGATCTTAATTCTCTTAGTTGATTGGCACTTAATATCATGTCTCCTCTGTGGCTTGGAGTGAGGCCACACTGTTCTGCATTGTCTGCATTGTCAGAAGCGCTTGTCCGCAGGGGGCAACTTAGGCTGCATAAGGCATCCTAAGAACGGGAAGAAATGAACTGAAAGGGAAACAGAAGCCCAAGAGTCTGAGCAAACAGTGGGGTCGAGAGAAGAAATGACTGGAAAATCTTTCCTGTTGAAGATGTTATTTAGTGAAATAGTGAAAGAGAGATCAAAATATAGGGAGAAAAAGGGATCCTGAAAATCCCATTCTTGGAAACTCTAACTCTGCTCCTTACCAAGTCCGTACACTTCTGTTTGTAAAACATCCCATCTTTTCCCCACCACCCACCTACCCACCCCTAGAAAGCATAGAAAGCAATGTTCATAGCATGAAGATCACAAGAATTATACTCTCAGTGAGAAAAGAATAAATTACCCATTTAGGGTCGGTCCGTAAAGTATTTCAGTAAAGTAACCACTGGGGTACCATTACATGATCCAAAAGAACTAATTTACCCGATGGGTCCCCAGGGTTTGGAAGAACAAAGGCACGGAACGCTGGTACCTTCAAATGCTTCTCCATCAGATCCGTGTCTTTTGCAGAGGAGGACGGGTGTGGAGTTGGAAGGGACACAGAAGGCCCCTTGGTGCATCAGCACACACGGGGATGAGACTGTTCGTGTATCAGAGGAGGAAACAGAGAAGACAGAAAAGGCAGACCTTATCATCAGGCACAGCCGGGCTTGAATCTGGTTCTGCTACTTTTCAGCTGGGTGAGCGTGAGCAAATCTTTTGAGGCTGAGGTGTTCCCTGATCTGCTGAAAGGGGTTAGTAACACCTGTCTTCAGTACTTGGCGGACTCCGCCAAATTAAATGGAATTAAATGGATGGGCCATAATGGAAATCCAAAGAATGGAAGCTGCCCTTCCAACTGTCACCATCATCATCACCATCATCATCTCTGCCATCTGTTTCTGCATCACTATAACACCTATTGAGTTCTTTCCAGGCACCAGGCGCTCTGCCAAATGCTGCACATGCATTGTCTCATTTAATTCCTCAAGAAGTCTGGGGTAACATTATCCCTTTCTGCTAATGAGGATGTTGAGTCTCAGAGAAGACAAGTAACATATCGAGTGTCACAGAGCTGGTAAGTGGAAGAGCTGGGACTTGAACCCTTGTCTAACTCCAGAAGCTATGTGTTGATTCTGTTCTCGCCCCCAGAGAAGGGTGAGATCATTGATGACATCAGCTAGTCTCGTCCCACCAGGAGGCTGTAGAGAGGGGGCTTCGCTGAGATGAGGAATTAGAGCTGAAGACTGATTGGCTGGCAGACCTGACCTTGTTATCTTTAGCCTTTTTGAGGGAAAATAAAATAGCCCCCAGCCCATGGAGATAGCCAAGACATAAGAGGCAGGAGGTCTGGCAAGATACCTGGAGGTTGGACCAGTTCTTTGGGTAAAAAAAGTATTTTTCACCCAAAGAAGTGATGCTTTTCTATAGGTGGACATATTTGACTCAGGGTTTTGTATTTTGCTTGGCTGTTATTTGTGTCACTCATGGCGGCTGTGACAGAGCCAAGGCCCAAGAGCCCAGGCCATCATGCACACTCTCTTGAAATTCCCGTACAACACCAAATAAGAAACATATCAGAAAACCAAAGAACTTTCTAGGAAGAAAAAAATTGGGCTTCTCTCAAGGAGATGCTTTAGCTCTTTCCGGGCCATTGCGGAGTAGTGTGAAGGCAGAGACTTGGGTGCATTCAAGATTCAGCTTCACCCATAACCCACCACTGTGGCCGAAGACGGCCCTGCTGCTGGAGGTGTCACAGACGTGAATAAGTACTGCTTTACAAAAGGTGCTGAAGACAGCCCTCATCCACTAGGGCCTAGCCGGTGGAATTCGTGGAGCTGCCGAAGCCTTAGATGAGCTCCAAGCCTATCTTGATGTGCTTGTATCCAACCGTGATGAACCTACGTACATGAAATTGGTGGCGGCCCTCTGTGCTGAACACCAGAGCCACCTGAGTAAGGCTGATGTCAACAAGAAGCTAGGGGAACGGGTCAGCCTCTGTCAATTTGACAGACAGGGAAACCCCCATAAAGTGGTTGGGTGCAGTTTTGTGGTGGTTAAGGGCTATGGCAGAGTCTCAGGACAGACATGTCATCGAGGAGTCCTTCACATGCAAGAAATGAACACATAGACTTGGCTTTGTGGGTTTTTTGAAACTAATATGCTTTAAGTATACGAGGCCGGACAATTAAATTCGCAAACTTTCCACCTGGCTCCTACACGGTAGAAAGTTCGTGAACTTAATTGTGCGACCTTTTGTTATCTGCTATGTGTGTAAGTCTACAGTTAGTATGTACTTTTAAAATTGATCTATTTCACAGGTAGGAGCTTCTGAGCTATAAGTGGTTATTAAAGAATTGTTTGCAGATGAGAAATATGCAGAAGTAACTGGGTTGGTTAAATACATGCACAAAAGGGATGTGCCTGGCTTGCTTTCCTGTTGTTAGATGAGAGGTTGCTTGGGAAGCCAAGAGGAGAATGCCACTCTTCACACTAATAACTGTGCTCTGTGTCCACACTGATCCAGTCGTTCGTCGCTTGGTGACAAGGATATGTTCTGAGAAAGGCATCATTTGTACCATGTAAATGTACAAAAGATACATCTCCTAGATTGACCGGGATTCGCATATAAACATTCACCATATTTTATGATCATTCCTCGTACATCATTGTACGAACATCACAGAGCACACTTACACTACCTAGATGGTCCAGCCCACTGCTCACCTGCTGGATGGTCCAGCCTACTGCTCTTGGGCTACAAACCTGTACAGCATGTCACTGTACTGAATACTGCATTGTTATAGTCGCCTAAGCGTATCTAAACGTGGAGAACATACAGTAAAAATACTGTACTGTACTTTTATACAGCGGGCAGCACAGTAGGTGTGTTTTCACCAGCATCACCACCTATGATGTTACAATGGCTATGATGTCACTAGGCGAGAGTTTTTCAGCTTCATTATATTGTATGGGAACTCTGTCCTATATATGCTCCACAGTTGACCAAAAAGCGTTATGCAGTGCATGACTATATATGCCATGTTATATATATATGAGGTGTGATCAAAAGATATGGTGAATGTTTAAATAAAAAAATGTATTACAGTAAAAGACACATTGCCATTAATCCCCCTCAAAATACTCCCCCTTGCTTCAAATACACTTATCCATCATTCTTGCCACTTTCTGAAGCAGTACTGGAAGTCCTCTTTCGGGAGTGTCTTTTTTTTTTAATTTAATTTTATTATTATTATTTTTTATTAGTTTCAGGTGCACAAGACAAAGCAATACTTAGACGTTGGGAGTGTCTTTACTTCATCCCCCATCATGACAATACTCCGTGTCACACATAGCTTCTGGTATATGGCAATTTCTGTCAAACAAAAACGTTAGTGTGTCCTCATCTACCTTTTTCACTGGATCTGGCACCATGTGACTTCTGGCTCTTCTCTAAAGTCAAAATGACCATGAAAGGAAAACATTTTGAATCAATTCAGGACATCACAGCGCAAACTAAAGACACTCATGAAAGAGAACTTCCAGAACTGCTTCAGGAAGTGGCAAGCATGATGGCTAAGTGTGTTTGAAGCAAGGGGGAGTATATTGAGGAGGGTTAATGGCAATATGTCTTTTGCTGTAATACATTTTTTAAAATTTAAACATTCACCGTATGTTATGATCATTCCTCGTATATATTACACACATACAATCCACATCTGACACATACTTTCCCATCTTATGACTGTGGGCTATTTCCCTAAGCCCCACAGTCTTCTGTCCTGTTTTTCCCTCCTGGTTTCTTTTTCTCTCCAGCCCTTCATGTCATAACTACAATTGCGAAAATGACTAATGGTGGGGGTAGGGGGGCATTGCTGGGAAGTGAGCATAACTTAGCTGTTAGGGTTTGCTACCTGCACACTATTCCCCATGTCTGTGGCTCTGCCCCCACCCACATCTTCTCACCCACAGCCCCGGGACCTGGCTGACCCTGTCTGAGAGATGCTTTGCTCTTTACCCCAGAGCGTGTGTTAAAACCCACTCAGCCAAAGAAAACCATGTAAATGTACAAAAGACACATCTCCTAGATTGGCCGGGATTCGCATATGACAATTGGAATAAACAGAACATCCATCTGCAGAGAGGGAAGATATTCCCTAGGGAGTCTCCACTGGAGGGGTGTGGGAAGGCACGGGACTGACAGCACCCAGAAGAGAAAAAGCAGGGGGCCTTTGCAGCCATTTCTGAGGCTCAGAAGTTTCCCCACGTGGATGGATTGCACGTGTTTGCACGGTGCTTTATGAGAGCCTGTCCTGGGACCTTAGATACCCAGCTCCTCCCCAGAGATGCTGGTCGGTGAGCAGTGGGGCCTGGGAGCTACATTTGAACAAGCATCTCCTAGGGACCTTTACATCAGGGGTCTCCATCCTCACTTTGAAAAGCACTAGAACCAGCCTGAAGTCCAGAGGTGTGTTTCGCAGTGCTTGGTAGGAGACACTGTTAGCAAGACGTGCCCTTGGAAGGTGAAGTGCAGGACGAGAACCAGTTCTCCGTGGTTCCTATGGGCAGCCAAGTGCCGACCCAAGGAAGCATCAGGGGGTCTCAGGGCACTGACTCCTGGGCCCAGGGGTCTGTCACTCACTGGCCTCTCTTTTAGACCTTCCCTTGACCACTCTGTCCTGTGCGTGAACTTCACCTTGAAGGGGGAGCCCGTGAATGCTGCCTCCCGTTCCTGAACCAGACAGAAACCAGAACCCTGACTGCGTCGAGAGAAGACTGGGCCACATGTGGGGGTATCCAAATTCTGGCCCCCAGCTCACCACCTGACAAATGCGTGTTGAGCCCTCGGGGAAAAGAGGAGAAAGGACAAGTGGGCATGCGCCTCCCCTCCTGGACCTTTTAGTTTAGATTTGTGATCTTAGGACAGACCCCTTAACCTCAGTGCCTAAAGCTGCCCAAAGCACATTCCAGGTGCCTGGAATTTCCCCTCTACCTGATGGAGTTGTCGGGAGGCTAAGATAAGAAGAAAGATGTGAAAGTACTTTGGAAAGTAAGAATTCCCGGGGAGACCGCAGATGAGAAGGGTTTTAATAAGAGAAGCAAGTATCTTAGTGGATCTGAAGTCATGGGGGATGGAGGGGTGAAATTGCTCAGTCGACCACAAATGCTTCAGAGAAGCATTGAGTGAGCACCAGGCAGTGGAAGTTAAAAGAACTGCATGCAGTCGCTGCCTCCTGAGGCTCACAGGCCAGCTGGGTCGGTGAGTGTGCTGGACATGTGTACTCTGTGTATTCCAGCTGTCACACGCGAATCGTCACGTGGTGCCGTCTTAGCCGAGGCAGGGGGTTGCATGCAGGAGAAAGCATCAAATTCGCTTCAGAAACGGGCATTTATTTCTTCTGAATTCCACTGGATCCAAGACAAAGCAGAATAAAGAGAACAGCTTTGCTGAGCTCGGTATCAGGCGTTTAAAGACTTGCCCCGAAGTGAGCCAGACTTAGGGCGACTTAGCTCTCAAATCCTCAGCCTGTATTTCTAAATTAATGGAACAATCAGTGGAATGCATGCGGTGAAGTAATTAAATGATGAATGTTAAGTCTAAGGGATGAAAAGGAATCAGAGGCACGGAGAGCCAGGGAGATGCTTCCAGGCCGAGGCAAGAGCAAAGGCCCTGAGGTCAGAAAGAATTAAGTGACCAGAGTGTAGCAAGCTAGGGGGAGAGTGGTACAAAATGAAGTAGAGGCCAGACTGTGCAACATGGTGGGCTTGCGCGTCTACATGTAGAACTTAGAAAGTGCCATGTGCACCAGTGGGCCAGCATGAGCATGACAGTCCGTGGTGCTGGGTACACACCAGTAGAGTAATGGACCATTTTCTACATAAAGACTGGTTTAAATCTCTCTCAACTCCTTTACCAACATGGCTTCTGGGGTCCTTCCTGTCTCTGTGTCTCTACCAGTATACAACGAAGATGCTGGAGGAAATGGTCCCAAAGTTGCCTTCTAGAACCCGATAGTATCCTTTGGTTATAGGGTGGGGCAAACATAGATATAGGGTTTCCTGGGACAGTTCCAAGTTATGTCCCTTGTCCCAGCTTCATTATTCATAGTACCCTCTTTCCCTCTCGAAAGTGTCCTAGTTCGGACACTAAATGATAAGATTACTCTATTTATGGGAGAAGGGAGGTGCATGGGACATTAGTGTCAGCAATGAGTTAGGCTCTGGCTTGGTTCTTATCAGGATTTTTCTTCCTCTGAGCAAGGATGGTTTTGCACTTTCCAAAATGCCCAGGTAATCTTGGATAGGTAGCAAATGTACATGGCGCAGTTTGTTCATTCTGCTTAGAAAGACCAGACAGTACGTCCTGGCGGAGGCTGGTGACTACGTAAGGGCCAGTGCACTGACTGAGCCGTGGAGGGCGTTTGGCTGATAGGGAGGGATGGCAACCAGTGAGACACTGGCAGAATTATAGCCCATCCCTATGAACTGAACCCATTTTCTGGCTTGGTTCTTAACATTAACTTACTGGGGTGTGAGGCAGTGGCTACTATAAGAACATGCAGATGGGAGGGTCCTGAAACAGAATGCACAGTACTGTCAAATTCTCATAGTTGTGGATCCCAAAGAGAGAGAGCTGTAGATGACAGACTGCTCTGGAGCCCCTCCCCCAACAGTTTATATGTGTCTCCCAAGAAATGGGTTGTAAATGCACGTCAAAGCCTCCACATAGGTACGTAGGCTTGCCCTAGGGTGTTAGGCAAGTAGGAAAGGATGGATTCTGAGACTAGTTTGTTACCAGAGATTACCTAGGGGGGAGCCATGGTGGCAGCTGGGGGAAAGAAACGTAGACTAGTTCTCCTTTTGATTTAAATCAAGTAGATTCTAGAGGCTAATTGATCTCAGACTTCCTGTGTGAGATCTGGTCCTTTTGTATGTGGGTGAACATAAGGAGACGTAGCTGGGAAAAGCCCCTTTTTTCATGTAAAGAAAAAAAATTCAAGAAATAAAATTCTTTAAGATCCAAGGAGGCATCCCAGGAGTTTCTAAAGTGAGTTTCTTGAAACCTCAGTGGCTGCACCACAGTTGGGGAAAGGAGGCAGAGAGGTGAGAAGGGGCCCAGGAAACATGTCTTCGCTTTCTTGTCTCTTTGTTGGATGTTTTGTTTTGTTTTGACTTGATTTTAAGATTCTGGTGTGTGGGAATAATCTCGCTGAAGAGGAAAATGACTAACACTTGGTCAGTTTGTTTACTGAACAAACACGCTCACACACATCCATTTGCAGAGTGCTGACTATGGAGTTAGGTGACAAGAATGCAGACGAACAACATATAAACACTGACCACCCTCCTTCTCCCATGCAGAAGCTCGCAGTGAAGTGGGACAGAGAGATGTGAACAGATAAATTACTGTGCCTTCTGAGGAGTGCTCTGACGGAGGTGTAAGTGTACACACACACACACACACACACACACTCCAACACACACACACACACACACACAGAGCTCTCTAAATAGAGCTGCTCTTAGTTGTTTTCTCACAAGGTTTGTTCCCGGGACGCCCCCTCCCCTTTCCTGTATTTGCATATATGCTGACTTTCTTTTTATTGAGGTGAAATTCACATTACATAAAATTAACCGTTGTAAAGTGAACAATTCGATGGCATTTACGACATTCACAATGTTGTGCAACCACCTTGTTGTGTGGTTGCTGTACGAAACATTTTCATCACTCCCCAAATAAACCCCACTGCTCGTTGAGCAGTTATTCTCCATTCTCTTCTTTCCCAAACCCCTGGCAAACGTGCGTCTACTTTCTTCTTTATAGATTTCCTTTTCTGGATATTTCATATAAAAGAATCACATAACATGTGCCCTTCTGTGTCTTTCCTTGCACTTAGCATGACATTTGGAGATTTATCGAAACATTGTAACATATCTGTACTTTGTATGTTCCTTTTCATGGCTGAATAATATTCCATTGTGTGGATATACCACCATTTGTTTATCCTTTCTTCTTTTGGTGGACATTTGGGTTGTTCCCACCTCTGGCTATTGCAAATAGTGCTTTGTGAATGTTTGTGTACAAATTTTTGAGTGAGTATCTGTTTTCAATTCTTTGGTGTATATACCTAGGAATGAAATTTCTGGGTCACATCGTAATTCTACACTTAACTTTTGGAGAAACCACCAAACTGTTTTCCACAGTGGCTGAACCATGACAACCTTTTTTTTGAAGACCCAGAAAGCTCTATAATTTTCATGCCCCTCCATAATTTAATTGAAGAACTTCAAAAAACTGAACCTTGCTTTACAAATACACCAAATACACTAAGTGCCTTGGCTGGCCCAGTGGGTCAGAACTTGTGCTAACGAGGCAAAGGTCAGGGTAAATCACCAGCTGACGGGTTAGTTGAATAGAGTGCACAGAGTGAACAGTTGTCTGCGGCCACATGCTCCACCATCTAACACTGTCCTGCCCTCTTGCAAAAGCTTTATATTGGTCATAGGGGGATGAGCAAGAGTGTGTGTTTATGGTGCCCCAGCCTCCAAGGCCTCCTGAAGGTACAGTAAGACGAAGTCATAATCAGAGTCCTGGTTTCACCTGATTCTGTGGGCTTCTTGGGTAAATCACTTAAACCTGCCCATAGCCTCGGTCTCCTCATCTCTAAAATGGGAATAATATGCCCTACTCCAAAGAGACGATAGTGACCACTAAGCACTTTGCACACAGTAGGCTTCCAATAAATGCTGCAGAATCTCAAGGGTGGGCAACCTCAAGGGCTTTTACAGTGGGCTCTGAGCTGCTCTCCGGAGGTTGAAGAGCTGGAATGGTAGTGCACGGGTTACATTGGCTGTTTTAAATTGTCCTATTTGCATGGAATGAAGCTTGCTATGGTAACAAGGTCTGGTGGCTGGAATCCAGGGCCCCAGTGAAAAACGCAAAGCCTGTGCTCTGGGAGAAAGAGGAGCTAGATGGGTTTATCAACTTTAACATTACCTCACGTCTCCCTTGAAAAGAGTGGGTAAGCTGAGGCAGCTGGGCTTCAATACTCCAGTAGGAGGAGAAAGGGGGAAGCCTCATTGATGCCTTCCAGCTTTCCCTCCCGGGCCTCACCCTTCTCGCCTCGCCTGGAAACACAGCTAAGAAGCTTGGGACCTGGCTAAGGCCACCCCTCCACCTCTGGAGCACACACCGGGTTTCAGGTCAGAGGGGAAGCCAGAGCGCGACTGGCCCACCCTGGGGAAGGACCCAGTGCTCCTTGGGGGAAGAGGACAGCGAGGGTTGGGGCGGCGAAGAGGGTGCAGAGTGAGAGGTTCGTGGGGCAGCAGCCCAGCTCCCCGCTGCAATTTCCTCCCCACATTTGAAGGAACCGGCAAGGCAAGAACTCCACTCCCGAGCTCATGCTGGCGCCCCCCCCCCCCCCGTCCCCGGAGCTCCATCCCCGCTCCACCACCCCCACCCCCACCCCCGGGGCTCCTTTTCCAAGCACCCCTTTTGCTAAGCACCCACCTCCTCCCCAGCCCCAGCGCGCCGCGGGGCGCTAGTTCGCCAGGGCGGGGGCCGCCCCACCGCTCCAGGGAGGGGACCGAGGGCCGGCCTTGGAGCAGGCGCCCCCCAGCCCAGGCCAGGGGCGCCACCTTGGCCCATTCCGCGCCGCCGCCTGCCGCCCCTGCCCCCAGGGGGGTGTGTCCCCAAAGTGGGGGGCGAAGGAGACCGAGGGTGCGCTGGGGCCCCTGGCCCAGGCCCCCTCCCGAGCGCGCGGCGAATGGTAGGCTCCATTGAAAGAGTGCCGGGCGGCGCGCGGTGTCCTTCTCCGAGCGCTCTCGGCGCCGGGGTCTCGGCGATCGCTGCTCCTCCTCCTCCTTCTCCTCCTCTTTCTCCTCCTCTTCCTCCCCCCTCCGCCTCGCTACCGCCGCGGCTCCGGCTGGAGGCGCCGCTGTCATTCCTGCGCCGGAGGAGCCGGCGCTGCCGGAGCCTGGGGGTCGGGGCGCAGGGGCGCTGGGCCGCGGGGGACCCAACAGGTAGAGCCGGGGGTGCCCGGCCGCGCGCCCCCCCCACGCATCATGCAGCTCTTTGTCACCTCTCTCGCCCCCAGGCCAAAATCCTGAGCATGATGGAAGACAATAAGCAGCTCGCGCTCCGCATCGATGGGGCGGTCCAGTCCGCCAGCCAGGAGGTGACCAACCTGCGAGCCGAACTCACGGCCACCAACCGGAGGCTGGCGGAACTGAGCGGAGGCGGCGGTCCCGGCCAGGGCCCGGGAGCGGCCACCAGCGCCTCGGCAGCGGCGGACTCAGCGGCAGCGAACATGGAGAACCACCAGCACGGCGCGCAAGGTAGGGATGGCCCTGCGCCCCGGGCGGGGGACGGGCGAGCGAGCGAGCAGGACCCGGCCGGAGGGGGCTCGGTGTCCCTCACGCCCGGGGCCAAGTCGCCTTGCATTGTGGCTCGGAACCCTTTCCGTCCGGAGGTGGCCACAGGGGCTCCCCTGCTGGGACTCGCAGGCTGCTGTCATTAAGGAGGACCCGGGCGCTGTGGGCACGGGTTCACACGGTCATACCGGCCGCAGGCGGCGTGAGCCAGGCACAGCTGGCAGCCCCCTTCCAGCAGCAGAAAGTGCCCTTTAGATGGCACACGGCCCCCAGCTCCGTGGGCAAACTTTTCATGCCCGGGCCTTTGCCCCCACCGCTGGCAGGAGCGAATGCCACAGCTCCCCCCAGCTCCGGAGGGGAGGCTGCTTCCTTTGGAATGACTCCCCGAGAGCGAGCTCCAGGCTCTACTGCCGTGTTTGGGGCAGAGGCTTCTTTGGGGCTGCTTTGCACTTTTCTCCACGGATGCCACATCCCTGGTCTCAGTTGCATCTGGACTTTATTTTCCCCCCATTTGAGGTGGCGCAGGCAGTGGAATATATCCATGCGACAGTAGATACCCTGCCCAGCAGGGAGTTTAAATTTCCAGCAAATATAAACAGGGAGAGCACTTTCCAGGGAGAAATCTTAGACCTCAGAGGCTGAGTGATGGGCTCCTGTGCAAATGAGGGCTTAGATGGTGGGCTGCAGAGCTGCTGCTGGAAGGGGGACCTTTTACAGTTTAGAGGTGGAAAAAAAGGACAGCTGGTCTGTGTTGACATTGACAGTGATGGAGCTCTGAAACCCCTTGCAAGGGTTAAAGCTGGAGGAAGCGTCCCAAAAATGTGCTGTTTGTTTTCTGTGAATTGAAAAGTAAAAAGGTAATAGCTGGCTTTTCAGATTTTTTTTTTTTTTTTTTTTTTTTGCCTAATTGCCCTTTAAGAAACGGGTGCCACTGGTTATTAGTATCATTTGAGTTGTAAACTAAACTGCTGAAATCCAGAACACGACAGGAGAAAAAATCCAGTCCAGGAGGGCCATTTGTATAAACGGGTCACTTGATAAAGTATTAGGTACCAATGGCTTAGTGGCGCAAAAGGATTTTCTGGTGTTGTTATTGCAAGAGCTTTTCCTAAGTGTTGAGGGAGACTGTTGTCATATTAATGCTGTCTCTCCATCAGTTTCTATTTCCCCCTTACGTTCCTGGAGAAGCTGTGCTTTGTGGGTGTGAGATGGTAAGCCTAAACATGAGCAGTTTTCTGTGGAAGTCCAAGTCAGACCTTAACTTGGCACTTCAGGAATCTGTCTAGAGTCTTAGAATTGGGGCAGTAATTTGGTACCGAAGTAGCCATGACGTAATGGTGGGAAGGTGTTGTGAGCCTGGTGTTTGCCGCCCAGTTTTCAAGGTGGGTATCTGGTTATTCTGTCATTTATCCCTTGCTATGTCATTGTGTGTGGCAGACATTCTCCGCTGGTACCTGGGCAAAAAAAAGGGGAAGGTGATGCTTGCTTTCCTTTTTATAGGCAGGGACTCTTCCAACATTAAGAAATAGCCAAGCACTGGCATTTTGTGAAGAATCAAAAGCCATGGTAAGGGGGCCTGAACAATGCTAGTTTATTCCCTACCGCCTTCTCCTTTCCTCAGCCAAGGGAAAGTTAAGTAGCTTTTATCGGAGTCCTGGGTCTAGCTGCAGACTGAGCATGCTAAGGAAATCAGTGCAGCAGTGAGCTACACACTCAACTTGGAAGTTGAGCTACTTGCCCATGGTTAAATTGTTGTAGTGAAGCAACAGGAGGCTGTTTTCTTTTCCTTGTTTCCTACAAAAATGCACAAGGTTGTGGAAATGGAATTGGCTTTTCGATCTCTTGATAATCCTTAAAAACACACACGACCAGCAGCTCCCTATGCTTTTCGGGGCATGCCTGCCCATGTCAGTGGCAGTCTGTGGGTGGTTGGATGAAGGAAGGTCTTGCTTTTTTTTTTTTATCTCTGTGTACCACTGGTATTTTTCAAAACCTTTCCTAGGGGGCATTTAGTGATTTTACAATCAGAAAATAAATGTTAACGGTTTTCACGCAACTTAATTGTTGGCCACATATCCCTCTGAATTGATGTGAATTTAAACCCATGTGATGGTTGAAAAGAAAACCAGCTCCCCCTTCCCCTTGTCCCCCCCCCCCAGTAGGGCATCATTTATTCATGTACTTTTTCAATCCAGTACTTTTTACATGATTTAGCCTCTGTGAGTTTTTGTTTTGGTTTGGTTTTTCTCATGACCCTTTCTCAGCATTTTGCTAGAACAGATATATACCTCTGCAAAGGTGGCCTGGTCATTTCTTCCGCTAGTTCCTCCATATTCCTAAAGGGAAGCATTGGGTTCTCTCAAGTTGATTTTCACATGTGGTTGATGGTTTTCCTCATGCGTCTTCATAATATACCTCCTGGAAGGCTCACAGCAGCTCAACTCCTGGGAGCTTCTGACTGTTCTGAATTGGTCTTCTGTTTTCATGTTGTCTGTGTTGGTAGGTTCAATGGGCCCCAACGTCAAGCATATTTAGTGCTATTGAGGTATCACTTTTCAAATGAAGGTTTTGAATGAAATGAGTGTCTTTCAAAAGACAACCTTATAAGTTATCTTTTACCTAAAGGGCATTATGTACATATTAAATGCATGCTAATGTACTTTTAATAATATTAGCACATAGGGTTACAGGGGAAGAGTCCCCTTTGGGCTCTCCCTGCCAGGAAATGGTTAGAACCCTTTTGAAATTTTTTGGTTTAAAAAAAATTTCTTTAATGTCTTAGACAAGCTCAGCACTCTATCGTTGGGTGTTTTGTTCTAGTGATGACATCTGAGAGTAGGTAAGTTGATGAAGAAAACTTGGGTTTTCCTAGACGGTTAATGCAGTGTGTCATTTAAACAAAATATTAACTTGGTTGGTACCCTGTGTGAGCTGGCATGGTTGCTATGTAACAGAGTCTAGAAAGTGAACTGCTGAAAATCTGGGCTTTCGACACTTTGCAGGATCTTCTTTCGGAATCTGTGTTGAAAGAACACTTGGCAGCCAGCCCATCTTCTCTCTCCCTGCTTCACATGAGTTGGATAATCTCTAATGAGGAGGCTGGCATACAGTGCAGAGGGCATCCATGCAGGGTGGCACATTTCACAGCTCGGAGGTTGCCTCTTGGGTGGGTCGGGTCAGAACTGCTTTTGACAGGTGGACAGAAGGAGCCTTGGAAAGAATAGAGCCCAGCGCTTTTATCCAGGGCGCCTGGTTGTTGGTAGCCAGAGAACGGATTTGTTTAAAGTAACATTTCTAAGCTGTTTGCCTCGGCATAGCATCTCTGGGAAAATGTGTTTAAAAATCCTTTCTGCTCTTTGAGGGGGAAACTATAGCAGTTTGTTTCTCCGAAAATGTTTTATCTGATGAATGACCAATATTAGATTCAATTGGTTGCTTTGCTATGCATAGACTAAAACAATTAAGCGCCACTGTACCCGATTCAAATAGGTGTTAACTGTATATAACATGAAACGCTTATGCCCAATAGGATGTCATTAGTTTGTTGGTGTGTTTTTCCTAAGGAAATAAGGTATTTATATGCCTATGCAAGTCTTTCTTTGGTGGTGAGGACTTACTGCCTACTGCATTTGTTAGGATGGGGATGGGGAAAAGTGCCATTTCCTACACCTTTATACATTTCCATCAACAGATACAAGTTTAATTTTTTTTCTCCCCGGCCGTTAAAATAGGTTTTCAGGTCTGACTGCTCTTCTGTCGTATTAGTGCAATATGGGAAACTCTTCGGAGAAGTATCAATTACCTTTGGACTGAATTGAATGTGTGAGTCATCTGCGGGGTTGCTAGACACTATTGCTTTGCAAAAGACGTTCTGTCTTTCAGCATCCCCTCCCCAATTCATCCGGCCTTTGCTCTCGTTTTCTCAAGTAGACTCTTACCTTCTTTGACAAAGAGAATTTTCAGATGGTAGAGAAGATGGAACCAAATGTGGTAGAATCTCTGGGGCCTTCTGTTAGCTTGGCGCTGAGTTACAGAGCTCAGGAAGTAGCACAGGCCTCAGTTTTCCAGCCATATCAATGGGCTGAAAGAGATTGAGGCTCTTTTCCTAACCCGGTAGGTAGGCTGTCGTGAGATGGGGCTTCAGAGTCCTTCCTGAAAGTCGCCTGCATGGTCACAAAGACATTACTTACAGCTAGTACAGCAGGGTTGAAATTAGTTATTCATCAGTTATTATTTACTGTCTTTCCATTGTCTTTGGGAAATGCCTTTCGGGGGATTCCTTAAGTCAAGTTTCTGGCTAATTTCGTGCTTCCAACATTTCACGACTTATTGAGGTTTTTCTCAACTTCTTTGATAATGCACCAGAAGTCTCAGTCAATCTGTTTATCATTGGAGCCCAGTCGCCTACTCACCCTGAGGAGGGCAAGCCATGTTCTTCCCATTCCGTTAGCCCCTACTGCCCAAGACTGCTGGCACTTTGTAGGAATCCTGTAGGTTATAATTCGTGACTTCTGGCTGCCAGTGAGTTTGCAGCAGATGGGCTTGGCAGGTGGGGAGTGTTCGTTGGAATGCTGCCTACTTACTGCCCAGGAGGTCAAGCTCGGGGTGTTGGCCATATTCAATGCATATTATACATGAATATATATGTATGTGTGTGTGTATGTCTGTCTGTGAAGATATATATGGTTGTGAATCGATGAAGTCGAGGAGAGATCAGGATGTCCTTCAACATCAAAAACCCAGGAGAATGCTGAAAGTAAGTGAAATGGTTCAATCAAACAGGCGATTGACTGTAGACTATTAGGGAAATTGCTGAGGATCTGAATCTAATATGTAATATATAATATGTAATGTGTAAATATAATATATAACTATGTATTACTATATAATATAAAACATATATAATATATATATATATACATATGTAAAATATATTCCTCGGGTGTATAGCTAAGGAGAGTGAGAAATCAACATGGATTCCTCATTCTTTTTAGTCCTTTTCTGGAATCGGTTTATGTGAGCGCTTGGCTTCTCACCCGCTGCCATCCATCAGGCAAGAACACAACTGGTTCTGCCTGCTGAAGCCAGGGAATGGCTTTTTAAGTGATCTTGTAAATGAAAATTAGTCTGTACTGTTTGGGCTGGATATTAGGGCAAGTAACACATGGGATGACAAGCAGTGCCACCAACAGCCGTTCATTGCAATGCTGCCATCATCTGAAATGCAGGCAGAGTGGCTTCAGGCAGAATCCTTTAGGAAAAGACAGCTTCTCTGAAGCCAAGAGTGGCCGTCCACTGTGGCAGATTGTACCTGACGATTCAGAGCAGGCAAGAGTCCTGCCGGCCCATGTCACCATTTCTGAGGTTCCCTGCCGGGCCCATTTCTCTTGTGGGGAAGCTGAAGAAAGACCAAGCAAAGGAATCTGTTCTTCTTCCCCATGAGGTTGGACGAGACCAGAACATTCTTGCTTGTGTGATGAGACCTCAGATTTAAGCAGCAGAGTCCCGACTGTGCTCTGCGGGCATTCCTGCTTCTCCCTTGGACTCCTAAGTTGCTAGAACGACGAAAGCAGCTGCACGTAGTCTTAATGATTCTGGCAAGGACAACTGTTTGAGCAGGTGACTTCTGTGTGGTGGGAAATCATTGGTTCTCAATTGTTTTGGTGTCTTTGTTGACTTGGTCTTGCTGGACCTTTGGGTCAGACTTCTGCAGAGTTCGTGTCCCCTTCACCCTGTGATGAATTGAGACCCAAGCACAAGAGCTTAGAGGGAGCTTCTCACAGGCAGTTATGCCAGCAAAGCGTCCCCAAGGCCTCTGTGATGTGAAGTCAGGCTGGGAGAGAATGGCAAGAAGGAGACCCTTGCCCGGCCCCCACTGCCTCTATCCTTTTCCATCAGAGCACTTTTGGAGTACTTTTGGGGGGAGGGAAAGGCCTTCCATTCCCAATATTGTCTCAGCTCTAAGACTGTTTGAAATCATGTGAACAATGAAGAGCAACATGCCCTCTAATGGAAGGTGGGCCCAGAGCTAATATTTTGCACTCACCTTTGGCACTCCTTTATGGTTCTCAGAGCTCACTTCTTGGGCACGTGACAAGACGCCGGGTGTCTTGAATCATCCTGACACCATGTGGTTTTCTTGTTTTGGGTGAAGGTGAATAGTTTAATGTAGGACTAAGTAAGAGCTAGTTTCAGTGCTTTTTCCAAACTTCTCATAAATAATAATAAGGTCTTAGAACATACAGAGTGTTGTCCTGAGTGCTTAACATACATAATTGAATCCTGAGCCCAGTCGAGTAGCAACTCTGATGCCCATTTTTGAAAAGCTGAAACTGGGACTCAGAGAGGTTAAGTCGCTTGTCTCCCACGACCTGGTGATGACCACGGAGGTGAGGACGATGGCAGCCTTGACACAGTCTTGCTCGGAGCCAGGTCCCGTTCTCAGTGCTTTCCTTTGTTCACGCTTTAATGAATGCGTTCAGTCCTCATAATGTCTTACGAGGTCGGTACCATTGTACCCATTAGTGTTTTGATCCTGGGCTTGGGGCCTCCTACTTCGTGGATTTTGTTTCTCTTTCTCAGGAAGGATGACTCCAGGCAAAGCTGGAATCTTGTAGTCCTCTTATTCTCCGTCCCATCCATGTCTTTCCCTTGCCTGGGTTCTCTCCCTGTGGCCTCGCCCAACGAAGGACCTACTAACTTCTTTCATACTCGTATTCCCTTATCCTGGAGTTTCTCAGCTTTGGCACTGTTGATCACCCTTTGTTGGAGGAAGGCGTTGTGTGCCTTGTAGGATGTTTAGCAGTATCCGTGTCCTCTGCCCACTAGATGCCAGTAGAACCTTCCACACCCCAGCTGTGACAACCGTAAATGTCTACAGAAGTTGCCAAGTATCCACTGGGGGCCAAAAATTGTCCCTAGTCGAGAACTGTATTTTATGTCAGGCCTCAGGGGAGCCCTGGTTGTGAGTCCTAGAGCGACAGCTCCGGGAGAGTGGAGTTTTGTCTGTTTTCTGCTCATTCACAGCACCTGGAACAGTGCCTGGCACATAGCAAGAGCTCAGTACATAGTTGTTGAATGAATGGATGAACCCCTGATTCTTAGATTACAGAGTATGCTGAATTCGGTCTACTTATCACGTTATACACGGTGCCACAAAGGTCATTGATTTAATGATAGACAGTTTTAATTGAGTGTTCACTTGCCTGAGGTCAGCAATGTTGTAAACCCTTTCTCTGTTTTACCTCAATTCCTCCTTCAAACTACCTTCTGAGGTAAGTACTATGTTTCCATTTCACAGGTGAGATAGTTGAGGCACAGGAAGGATCTGTGACTTGCCCAGGATCACCGAGCTAGCAAGTGGCAGAGCCAGAACACAAACACAGGTCAACGTGACTCCAGAGCCTGCCTGCTGCCCCAGCTGGGATACTGTGTAGCTCTGCAGACTTTTTCCCATTCCTGCCCAGGAAATCATTTTTGTTCTAAAGCTGGCACTGTGGCAATTATAATTAGGGTTTGTGTGTCATACACTAAGTCATTCATCATAAACCTTCCGAGTTCCACGGTACAAAATGTGCCTTGTCACTGCCGAAGCATCTAGCCAGGAGGAATTGGTGTCTGGCCAGAAGTAAGAGGACACCTTCGTGGCCAAGCTTCGTTCACACGTCAGGACGTCTCATCTCACTGCGTCACTGCTGGGCTATGGCTGAGAGAGTCACAGAGAGGACTTGAACTTCTTTCCTTTCTTGGAAAGGGGATAGTGGACCCCAGAGCTGCTTGGCAGGGGGTTGCCTCATTCCTAGAGAAAGGATGTTTCGGGTTCAGAACTGGGGAGCCGGAAGGACTTTCGAGATCCTCCGAAAGCCATAGGAATAGCCATCACCACCCTTTCTTTGTGGCGGGGGGGGGGGGGTTCCCAGATGTCGTGCAGTATGCTTGATGAACATTTTCTCATCTCACGTTCATATCCCAGTGAGGTCGGGAATGTTATCACCTCCATTCTACAGATAGAGAAATTGAGGCTTAGAAAACAGAGGTTGCTTTTGTAAGCTCTGGAAAATAGTCATCTGCTGAGACGAGGAACAGGGGACGGGAACACAGGTTTAGCTGACCCTGCGGCCTGCCCACTTCACTAAGACAAGGATTTCGAGATGTCATGGCCAGGCAGCACAAAGACACGCTGGAAGGATGGTTTTGCCGGTTTTGCTTACATGCCTCCCCTCCCACTCTCCCTCTTCTCTCTTTTTCTTCCTCTCTTCTCTCCGTCTCCATCTATCTTGAGAGATTGGGCACAGAGGTTCCGGGACCACAGATTTAATAAGATATGGACTAAGTTATCTTGGCACTCAGAGTCTAGTAGGAGTGACTGACACGGAAACATAATTACATTTTATAATAAAGGTCTAGACAGGTGTAATGAGAAAATAGATGATGACGTGACAAATATAGAAGGCTTCGCGGATGCGCATGACAGTGGCAATGCGTAACCAAAGCATGGTGGGATGATACATTATTTTTGCTCCTAAAGGTTAAACTGACCATGAGAGATTAAAAAGTACGATTTTTTTAAGCTAGGTTGGGATTGGACACTGCAGAGAATAGCTGCTGCCTGGGACCTTCTTCCCCAAAGAGTATTTCTGGAGGAGAAGGAAGATATAGATGATACAGGGTTTAGATTTTGAAAAATAGCTTTTTCCCCCCCTCCAAAGAGAATAAGAAACGTGAATTTCCGTAGGCCCTGCATCTTTTAAAATAAGCTCTCCCCTGGTTTTATCTTCCTGGCCAAGGCTGGGGCTTCTTGTCAGCTGCAGCAAATGAATTAGTTCATTTTCTTTGATGAACTTGAACTTCCTTTAAACCATTGAACATAGTGTATTTGCCTTAATTTGGTAAGTGCAACTCGGAAGACAGTGGGATGTATGCCACTTTCCCTCCCCGCCCCGCCTGTTCTTGCCATTTGAAATTCTGTGCTCACCATTTCTTGATGACAACGAGGTATGAAATTTAGAAATTCGATACTGAGCCTGGAGAGTACAATTGCGGTACCATAAAGCATGATGAATGATGGCGGGGGAAAACTGACCTGTGATTATATGCATATTGATTATCTTAATTAAGGTGTTCATCAAGTGTATTGCTTTCCCTCTTCCGACAAAGTTTACTATGTGAAGTGAGAGGAAAATGAGGATATTTGACACATCTTTAGGTTTTGGTCACAGAAAGGCAAGGCCTGGCTGCCGTGTTGGGGATACTGTCAGCCCTGTTAGCCAGCTGACGTTTAAGTCTTAATACAAGTCTTGTGAAGAAGGATCGTGATTTCAATGTCAGCGCATCTACGGTGAAGGTCATTATCATAGGCCAGCAGAGTAGAACCTTGTTAAAACTCTGCTGGTCAACAGTGGGCTGGTTCCACCATGGGTCAACTCAACACCCACCCTCCAACACCTGCAGTGTTTTCACCTTGCCTGTAATGCAGAAGCTTGGCCTAGCACCTCATTTCACAAAGCCCTTTTCTCCAAGCCCTTTTTCCAGAGTTCTGCTGCATTTATGCACCCTCCTTCTTTCCCTTGCACCCAGGAAGTCACTAAGGAAGCACTAGGGTGTAACACCTTTGTTGTATACAGTGACGACCTAGGCGTCATCTCCATGGACCCTACCAATCGGCTCCTGTGATTGAATTGAAGTAGACACAGCAACACTGTGTTTCCCTGAAAATAAGACCAGGTCTTATCTTAATTTTTGCTCCACAAGACGCATTAGGGCTTATGTTCAGGGGATGTCATCCTGAAAAATCATGCTAGGGCTTATTTTCTGATTAGGTCTTATTTTCGGGGAAACATGGTATATTTCTAAATAGAGAAATGGAGGCCCAGTGACTTCAGCTGACTTGTTCAAGATTGTGGAGCGGGTCAGTAAACCAAATCTCCTCTCTTTCTCCGGCTCCAAGATCAGACCCAGCTGTACGATGGCAGAAGAGGGCTGCCCTATAGCTTATGATTGGGTGTGGTCTGACCTTGCTTTGGCCAGTCCCTCCTGGGCATGGGCCACCCTGTCTCGTAAGGCCTGCATGGTGACACCATCACCCTAGACTGTGCTCTCTTATTCTGAGCCCCCCACATCCACCCACGGCAAAGGGAAAATGTAGTTTTACAAATGTAATCTCGTTTTTTATACTACATTCTTTCATCATTTCAGTGGGGGTTTTATAGTCATTTGACTTCCCTTTCTGTGACCTGTCCTCTTAGTGCCTAGGTGTGGGGTTTCTCCTCTTACAGTTGTCCTATCAAGCACTTAGGGACCTGTAAACCAGGACAGGGACTTCCTGTTTACTTCAATGAGCCAGATCTGGGAATGACTCTCCTAGGCAGGAGAATTTTTTGCACCTGACACCACCATCATTTAGGATGACCAAATCTGGAAAGCACATCTGGGTGGGGACCTCTGGGTAGGTGTACTCTTCAAGTATTGGAGGCAGGGTTCAGCCATCACAATAAATCTGCCTAATTTCTCTTTTTTCACTCTCCCTTCAGGGAGACTTCATTAAACCTCGAGGGTCTCTTTTATCAGGGGCTTTGGGTTCATATGCAACCAAAAGTGTTGGTTTGAACTTTCTACCTAACCTGTTGGCTATGTGTCTGCATATTCTCATTTATGCTGCGGCTGTAACTGTCTGAATAGTGCAGGCACTTTCCTGCTGCTCCAGGTCACGCCTAAACCTTGTACTCAGAGCAGCGGAATTTCATCTGCAGACCAAAGGTCAAGCAGGAGTGTAGCAGAAAAGGCATGGAAGGTCAGGATGGAGTCTTTCGCTGTATATCTCAGCAGAATGGAAGGGGATCAACCCAGAGGTCTCTAGTGCAGCAGACAACCTGCTGTGGTTAACCGACTGCTAAGCAGCGAATTCAATGGCCGCGAGTCCGATCTCCTTTTAATTTCAGTGTAACTTGCATTCCACTAAACAAGGAACATTTGGGCTTCCTACACCTCTGACAGCAAAAGAGAAGGAATGCGCATTTGAAGATCCATTTATAATGGGCTCTAGAAAAGCTGAAGGTATTGTTAGGGATCAAAATGTTTTGGTGCTTTTGAGTTTTAGATTTGTATTAATTAGCATTAAACATTGAAGACTCTCCCCACTGCCAACAGATAATATATGGTTGCATGTGTAGATGAAAAGCCATCTTCATTCGGTTTGGAGTTCTCAGCCATGCTTCCTCTTTCTGGTTTGAATGATGGAGCTAATAGAATTGGCAAACTTTTTCTGTGAACGGCCAGAGAGTAAATACTGTAGGCTTTGGTGGCCTTTAGAGTATCTCCCACGACTTCTTAACCCTACTGTTGTTATGTGAAAGCTGTCGTAGACCTTAGGAAAATGAATGGGCGTGGTTGTGTTCCAATACAACTTTATTTACAAAAACACACAGCCCTTGGATTATAGTTGGCTAACCCTTAAACTTGTAGTTCTCTTTCGTTTGCCTTCTGACCCATTTACGTCCAGCACCTTCCCCGTGTTCAGCATACAGGAAGAGCTTAATAATGGTTATTAAATGAATAAACTAGTGGATTTGATGTGAGCAAGAAAACCGCCAGATTGAAGGAGCACAAATGAGAAGCAGAAATGATTAAAGGAGCACAAATGAGAACTTAATTACTAGGGTTGTAATGGTTAACGGACGAGCGAAAGACACATTTATTGGCAACTCCGTGGTTTGGAGTCACTCGTCTTTAGTCATCATCACTGACCTTAGAAGAACTGTGAAGGGACAAGGAGGCATTGCTTGTGGTAAGATACAGGGGGAGACACTTGGCATCTGAGCCCCAGCTTCCTTATTTGTGGAATGTGGAGGTCACTTCCATCTTCAACACCACGTAGATATGTGGGTTTAAGGGAGTGAGAGAGGCCCGATTCAGATGTTGGTGATATGACCTAGGCATTGTGGGACCTGCCAGCTCTCAGTTGCTACATCTTGCACATGGGGCTGATAACGCCTGCATTATAGAGTGACGGGGATGGTGTAATGCAGGGTTTCTCAACCTCAGCAGGAAAGTCTTTGCTGTGGGGCGTTGTCTTGTACACTGTAGGAATTTAGCAGCATTCCTGATCTCCATCCACCACATACTAGTCAGATCCCCGGAATGTGACAACCAAAAGAGTCTTCAGACATTGGGAAACGGTTTTCACTCCCGGGCTGAGAACCGTTGGTTTGACAGAATAACACATAGGGCGCCTGGCACAAAGCTTGGCCGACTTTGGGATTCGATAGATAGAGCTCTTCATTATTAATAGTATATTGTATGATTGAACACTGAATTTTCCCACCTTTGAGGGAAGTCTTTATGTCCCCAGCCGGTTTCGGTCTCCCAAAGGCAAGATTGGGTATTTTTGTTCCAGACTTCTTTCTCCTGGTGTTTCTGTGTTGCTTAGATGCCTAGCTCCTGGGAGGAGCCAAACTTCCCCTGATGTCCTGCTGAGTATGCTTTCTAGCCCTTTTAACACGCATGTACGCTAGACCAGTATTTGATGTTATGAGCAGAACCCATAAATGGTTCATATAAGAAATCATACAGATTTCTGCAAACATAAATGGACAGGGACGGTTAAGGCCTGAAAAACTTAACTCACAAAGGCTGGCAGGCTGAGGTAGTAGGTTGTACTCAGAGGAAAAAGATAATGTACCCCAAATTAGCAAAAACAAAATCGTCACTTTCCTAGTGAGCACGCACACCCTTCTCACATGAGTCGGGAGCCAGTGTCCAGTGGTTTAAACTTTAGCCAAGATGGCTATTATATACCATTGGTGTACATCTGGACTTAATGTTTTTGCCATCCCTATCCCCAGTTTTCACGTGTACTCTTTTTAACGATGAAGAGAGATTGAATGAATTCTGGTCCCTACATATTAGTAGTTGTATTTGTTTCTATCTGTTTGAGCAAATACGTAAATGCAACAGAGTACATTGAATTCAGTAGCGTCGCCAAATGGATGCCTCTTCTGTATCTGCATGTATTTGAAAAATAATGGTACATACATGCAATCAAAATGACTCACCTTTGTCCACAGGCAGACATATAGATTGTCGAGTTCCTATAAATCACTCTCTGGCCACCTAGAGTCTGTGGGGCCCGCAGGTTGGGAGCTGCAGCTACTGAATGCGTCTGGACATTAGTGATCAGCTGTGTTCAGTGTGGTTCTCAGCAATGCCTTCTGCCGTTAGGTGCTTGATAAGTGCCTTAGAAAATCATGGCTACTGCCCCAGGCCTTTGATTCTCTGCTGATTTTAAGGGATTCTTCTGTTCCTCAAACTCAACTCTGCCTCATTGTGACACAATCAAAATAATCTATGACTTGGGTCCTTGTCTTTTAAAAAAACAAAACAAATCTCCTTTATTTCAGCAAAAATTAATACAATGACTTCCTCACTTGGATACTGGAAAGCACCAGTTATAGTCAGAATAACAGAACTGGCCCTAAACTAGACGTCTGGCAATGTGATTTGATTGGCCAACTGCCATTGCTAACTGGCATCATCCTGCCCCATCTCCAACTAATTCCTAAAACCCCTCAAGCATGTGATCCGTCATATCATTTTCTCATTTATGCCAATGCTGGGTAATCGCCTAATCTCTCCAGCAGCATTCAGATTTATTAGAGAAGATGGCATTTACAAAATCATTTCACTGTTCCACTGCAAACACCCTAAGCTGCTCTGTCCTTTCTTATTATAAATCTTCCTTTTAACACTGGTTTATTACCTGCAATTAAAATCACCTGGAAGACTTAAAATAAATGGTTTTCATTTCTTTTCTTTTGTGTTATATATGGATGGTGGGTCACCAAGGACTTAGGCGAGAACGTTAGAGAGAGGCAGTTTTCCACGCACAGAAAGGCCAATCTTGCTAAAGACGAGAGCCATTCAGGGGGGACATGGTCGTCACCGGAGTCTGGATGACCATCTGCCAAGAGTGTTAGCAAAGCTACTCCCTACTGGGTTTAGAAGTTAAGAAGAAGAAAAAAAATGTGGAACACCAAATGTGATCTGGTTGAGAGGCATCTTCCCTTTATTGTGTTTTTGCCTTCAGATTGGCCATTGAAGAAAACAAAAAATGTAGCAGCCACAGGATACCATCATTTGAGTACAACTCAGAGAAAGGTTGAGAGAGAATGATTATGAGAAAGGGCTTCCCCGGCTTCAATGAAGCCCAATGACTTGTTTGAACAAATGAAGATGCTCACACAATAACATTTATAGAGTAGGTCAGAAATCTCTGGAGTCCGCTGCCAGGATGGATATCCTGTTCTCTTACCACTTTTTAGCTGTGGAAGGTGGGCAGGTTGCTTTACAGTCTAGGCCTCAATTTCCCCCTGGAGATAACACTCATTCCGGCATCGCTAGGTGGCCGTAAGACTACCGGAGTGGATGTGTGTGGAGCACTGAGCACCCTGCCTGACACATGCTAAGGCCTCCATAAATGTCGTAAATGTCATGAGCGGGTACCATAAACGTGCGTAAATGTACAGTATCCCAGCAGGCACCGGGGAGGGAGACCCAGCTTGTACTTTTGTTTATTCGTTCCGTTTGCAGTTATCAAGCTCATTTTCTGATCCAGGAGGCATGGTGATGGGCGCAAGGGAAACCAGGACAAATGAGGTAGTTGCCTCCTGCTGGAAGCCCGAGGAGGAAATAGCGGCAGGGTAGGGTCCAGCCTGAGATTCCGGAAAACTGTGTTCTAGCCCTGACTGCAACTGAGAGACAAAAGAGAACAGAAAGGGAAGTTCCATCCTCCACAGTGACTTGTGATGCCAACCATCTTGCCAAAGACATGGGTCGCGTCACTCCCACCTCCATCGCTGTGCTCCTAAGAGGCACCTCAAGACAGCTGCTTCGGAGCTCAGACATCGGCTCAATCAAAGTGAACGCCTTGGGTAAGACCTCGCTGAAGTCCTGCCTATCAGAATTTCTATGACTTGTGACCTTTAAAAATATCACTGACTCCATCAGTTCCACCTTGAAGAATATCTTAAAAGTAGACAGGTGTTGTGGTTGTTTTTAATTTGGGGAATATTGCCTTTCCTGGGTTAAGCACACATCATGTAAGACTGGGACTCTGCCACGGTCACAGGTAGGAGACAGCCTGGAAAACTGGGGTGGAGGGAAGACGGAAGCACCAGAGAAAAGCATTCGTGTGGGTTATGGAATCACAGAACGTCTATAGCACACTGGAAGGGACATGGAAGACCGCCTCATCCAGCCTATATTTTGCAGTTGGAGAATCTGAGGCCAGAAAGCACACGCAAGGTGACAGAGGCAGCATAGGGCTTTGTAGCAGAGCCCAGGCTAGCGTGGTGACACTGGCTTCCGGGTCCAGTACGTGTCCCTCTGATCCCACATTCCCCCGTGCAGCGTCCACACTGAAGCACAAGCTCATAGTTCTGTGCTGCAGATACCAGGAGAATGCTTTATGTATGATACACACGTCCCTTCTGTGCCCTCAAGGAACTTCCATTCTGAACTTGGCAAGTGAAAAACAAAGAAGCCCTCCGGTCTGGGCTTTATGGCTTGGTCTTGTTTACCAGCGAGCACAGCAGAGGATGATTTAAAAAAATAAAGCACAAGCCAGATGCCCAAATTAAAACACTAAATTTTCTTGGAGTTTATGTGCTTTGAGCAGTGTAAATAAAGGTGAATGCTGGGCCCCTCTCCCCATAAATCAGCCTTAGCCAAAGGCTCACTCCCCTGGCTTGTTTAGGCTTTTCAGCCCATCACCCACACCTCTTGGCATTTCCAAGATACAAGGGGGAGGGTTCCATTTGTCATCCTGATTGTCCTCCCCTGGGTTTCTTGGAGCGGCAATCTCAGTGTTGCCTTTTGCATGAAATATTAAGCTCGGGGATAGAACCAGGGCATTTCAATGCAGGCAGGATACACTTGGGAAGGCTGGTTTTCTGCCCTCATGGCCTCATTTGCATTTATTTTGCTCCCGACCATTTGTAATATAGTGGTAGATGTCCATCAAATAGCTATTAATTGTCCCGCTAGCTTTTAAGGGGGCTGCCTGGGCTGCCTCTTACAAGTTCAGGGGATAACATGGCCCCTACCTTTGTTCATTCGGTTGCTGTCAGGAGCTACTCGGGATGTGGACCTTCCCATTTAGTTTCTGTTTAGTCTCTCAAGGACCGTCAAAGGCAACAAGCTTCATTGTACGACTGACATTCCTTTAACTGGACTCAGATTCCTGGGTTTAACCAACGGTTCCACCGCTTCCTAGCATGCCATCTTGTTGGGTCACATAACAGATGTTTTCTCGTCTGTGTCGTGGGGCTGATAATAGTTCATACCTTAGAGGGTTTTTATCAAGATGAAGTGAGTTCACAAAAGTATATGTGAAACTCTGTGCTGAGTGCTTGACATCCATATGCTAAGGATTCACTAAGTGTCAGCTGTGAGTATTGAAAACTATGGCCCAGCGTCTCGCACTCTTATGCCCAAGAGTGACTTCTCTTGGGAGTGACCACAAAATCATTTTAAGGAGGAGCTTGTTTAAGTAGGAAACTTGGTTTTTCAAGTGTAAATTCCAGAGTGTATGAAGCCTTAATGTCCTCACTTATTTTGTGGTTTGATCTATGAGTTTTCCCGTTTGGCAGAGACCGAAGGGAGTCCCTGGGTGCCTACCGCTATCTGTGCTCATCCTAAATGTACCCAACGAAAGTCTTGTCCCCGACAGCTCATGTATCATCCTCCTTGGGAGAGGGAGCCCCACTGCTTTGCTGACAGACCCTCAGTTAATTTCTGGATTATTCTTTTTCAATTATTTATAGCTTGCCTGCTGATATTTCAAGCTCTTGTTAAGAGATTAAGGACTTGGGTGCTGAGAGCTGGCAGCTGAGTCCAGCATTTGCTTGCCTCTCATTGGTCAGTTTTATCTGGGCTGCATGATGGGGTTTGTGAGATGTGTAGCCCATGTCTGTGGAAACATACTGGAATATGGTTATGTCGTGACCTGGTGGCGAGTGAGGGTTTGACATGGGAAGCTCATGACTCTCTTCTGATTCCAGCTGGTTGCGTGACTGGACAAATCATGTTCACGTTTGAGCCTCAGTTTCCCCATCAGTAAAATGAGAGGCACAGAATAGATGGATCATACCTTCATTTGACATGTATTTTTTGGGTGTCTGCTCTGTGACAGGCCCTGGCCTGGGCTCATGGAACTCATAAGCTACTGGAGCAAAAGGGAGGACGATTGGCAACGATGAGGATAATAATGACAGTGATATGACAGGATGCTTACGAGGGACAAGGCGCTGTCCTAAACGCTGTATAGGTATTTCTGTGTTTAATCCTCACATCGACTATTACTATTTTTACAAATGAGGCAACTGAGGCACAAGGGGTGAAGTGATTTGTCCACGCTCACACAGTGGGCAGATTTTCGAGTTGAACTGTGGCCCAGTGACCCCAAAGCCTGAATTTTAAACCAGCATGTGTTCTTTCCTTGTATGAAAGCATAATACACTGTGACAAGTACTGTGACAGTCATACCTGCACGGTATGTAAGAGTGTCGACAAGGGACAGTTTGCCCAGGCTGAGGTGAGGGGCTCACTGATAGCCTTCGAAGGAGGCAGTGCTTGTGTTGAGTCCTGAGAACAAGTGGCTCTTCTCTAGGCAAAGAAGGTGTAGGCGGGGGCTCTGAGCAGGGCTTGCTGCAGGAGGACAGACACGGCAGGGTGACTCGTAGGGAGAATAGCCAGTGTTTGGGTTGGGCTCCAGGTCTGGTGTGATGGGAGAAGTGGGAGGTAAGACAGAAAGAATGAGAGTGAGAAAGTGAGGAGGCTGGTGGAGAGGACAAGTTTGGAAGGTTCTTGTAAACCAAGGCAAGGAATCCGTATTTTACCCCATGTACAATGAAAGAGGCATTGAATCATTTTTTTCAATTGTGATAAAAACACACGTAATGCAAAATCAACCATTTTAACGTGTAGAGGTCAGTGGTATTAAGTACATTGACCATGTTGTGTAACCAACACCACTGTCTAGTTCCAGAACTTTTTAATCACCTGGAACAGAAACCCTATACCCATTAAGCAGTCACTCACCTTTCCCCTGGGAACCACCAATCTACTTTCTCTGTATGGATTTGTCTATTGCAGACATTTTGTGTCACTGGAATCATACAATACGTGACCTTTTGTGTCAGGCTTATTTCACTTAGCATAATGTTTTCAAGGTTCATCCGTGTTGTGGCATGTATCAAATTTCATTCCTTTTCACGGCTGAGTAATATTCTATTGTCTGGATTATACCACATTTTAATTAATTGTTGGTCATCTGATGGACATCTGAGTAGTTTCTACCTTTTGGCTATTGTGAATAGTGCCATTGAATCGTTTTAAGTTTCTGCCTCAGCTCAGCTCCTCAGATCACTTTATCTGAGCCCATTAAGAGTCAGTTTACCCATCTGTATAATGCTAACATCTATATATGCATGCATATGTTTATATGTGATTGTCTACAAAAGTTTACCGTCTGCTTCTCCCTAAATTATAAGTATAAAAGAAAAAGTAGATAACTTTGAAAGTGTTTGAAGCCCCAGAAATTCTATTTAAAATCAAAGTGGAAGTTTCCTCAGGCATAAAATGGGGCTGATTAGAGCACCCACTTCTGAGAGCCGTTGAGGTTATTAATTGTGTTAATTTCTGGAAGGCACAGATTCAAGAGCGCAGCAGATTGGGAGCTCCCGATGAATGTCGTCACAATCGTTACTGTAATTATTGTCATTGTTTTTATCGGAACAGTCGCCACTTGGCCCATGTTCTCTGGGCGTCAGGAAACTGGGGTAGGTTTCCCGGGTCTCGGCCAGTCCTTGAGGGAGCCCTGCGCATGTTGTCCATGGGAGATTTGTGACCGTGACACTTTCCTCTTCTTTCTTCCTGTTCTTTCCAAAGTATTAATACCGAGCCTTTTGTACGGGGCAGCACTGTGCCCAGTAATAGAGTTGGGCAGTAGTTTAGACCTAGACCCTGCGCGGGGCAATTATAATCTAGTGCTTAGAGCAACAGACAGTGAGAAGACAGGCTCCAGAGTGGATGGCCTGGAACTGAGTCCTCGCCCCACGGCATGTGTACTGTCTGCCCTTGGTCAGTTATTTAACCTCTCTGGCCTCAGTTCCTACATCTGTGAAATGGAACTGATGCAGTGGCGTCTAACTCGTTCTGAGGTTCCCATCAGATAGTGAATGCGAAAGCGTTTGGTACAGTTCCTGGGACCAAGTGGACTCTCACCTGATTATTTTTTTTTAAAGAGAAGAAAATATATGTGTGTAAATTACGTAATATAAGTTGGAAAGGTACTTTCTAAGAGAATTTTAACATCCTTTGGAAGTTCAAAGGAGAGAGAATACCTCTGACTAAAATGGACTGTGGAAATTTGATTTGGGACCTTGTGAAGAAATACTACTCGCTCTGATTTTTCAGGGCTTGCTATACTCCAGGAATTGTGCTAAGCACCTTTAATTTTATTATATTTGACTACAACAAACCTACAAAGCTGTGCCCTGCGTTAGGATGGATTGTTTTTAAATCTGTTCATGATGAGATATTCACTATGAGATACTAGTGTAGATTGTCCCCAGTTTTCAGATGAGAGCAAGGTCTTGCCGAAGTTCACCCAGCACATAAGCATTGAGCAGAGGAATTAAACTCAGGTCTGTCTGCCCCCAGACTTCCACTGGAGGGTCACTGGGAAGTGAACCTCAATGCCAGGTGTGTAATCCATCCAAACGGGAAAATGCTTTGGCGTAGGTAATCTGCAACGTGACTGCCCTTCTGCAAGGACTTTATATTTCAAGTAAATGTGCATTTTGTGAATTTAATTCACAAATTAAAAAGAACCAGACCAAGAACGGTGGCAGAAGCCAGCTAGAATATCACAATGGACAAGAGTCTTTGAAATCAGTATGTCCCGTGTTCAAGTCCCAGCCCTGCCATTTACTAGCTGTGTGTGACCTTGAGCAAAGTACATAATCTCTTGAAGCCTCAGTTTTATCATCTTTAAAATGGACATAATAACAGTATGTGCACTGCAGCACTGCAGGGGTGTCGTGAAGATCTTAGGAGATGATGTGTACGGAAATCTCTCAGCAGAGCCCGTCGCTCATACTAAACTTCAGAGCAAGTGTCCTTACGGTCCTCTTCTGTACCAGTTCTGTGGCACAGAGGGATCGTCGTCACCTCTGCTTGTCCTGGAAGCTGGAGCCATCCTGCCCTCCTCTCTGTATAAAAATTTCCTTGCTGGCCTGGACGAGGGCCACAGAGCAGATCGGCAGTTCCAGGGGGACATTTTCCTGGAGTCTCGACCTCTCTGGGGAGCTGCCAAGTGAAAAGACAATTACTAGAGAGGAGGCTGGATGCTTTGTTCTCTGGTCCACCCGGGACTGGACCAGGGCCACCCAAGTCATTTGTCATCTGCGAATGGGGTTAATCAATGGCTGGAGGGTGGGAAGAGGGGGGCTTACTGCCCGCAGCAACCAGATCCATACCAGGGTCTCAGGTGACAATGTTCCAAGTGTATTTTTTCTCAGCAGTGGATGCTGCCTTTCAGATTCCTGTTGCTTCTGAGTGCTTAAAGTATGTGTGTTCAATCCACGTGATCATTTAAGTAGAGCCCTGATTCTATACTCATTTCTGCTGTGCCTTTTGGCTCCTCTCTGTTTTGCAAGACAATGGAGTATAAGGAACTACTGGGGCAGCCCCCTCCTCCAGCTACCTCTTTGCTTTGCTCAGACTCCCAGGGCACTGTCTGCTTTGTTTGCGTCTTTGCACCTGCCACTGTTCTGCATTCCTGTCCCCCTCTCTCCCCCCCAAAGACTGCCTACAGACTGAGACCATTTCCCCAGACCTCCATTCTTAAAGCTCCTGAAAAACATGGCCCTTTACTCTTTTGATTCGGTTTTGCTCTAGGGAACCAGACAGAAGATGAGAAAATAGCAAGCATGGGAAAGCTGCAAACCCTAAGAAACCTTGCACAGCCTGTGCTTTCTGCGTGGGCAGAGCATTAAGTGCAGGAGCCCAGGGACCGGACTCTCCTTGTCCACTGCAGACAGCCGGCTGCTGAGTCAGCACCTCCCCTCTCTGGCATCAGTCGAAGGGGCAGTTCTCGAAGAGGAGTGCACAGATTTATTTTCTCTTTTACCTCCGAGCTTCTTGAGGTCTGATATGCTACTGCCTTCTTGTGAAATGCATAGGCATTTAATACTGTGTTTCTCCAAAAATAAGACCTAGCCAGACCATCAGCTCTAATGTGTCTTTTGGAGCAAAAGTTAATATAAGATCCAGTCTTCTATTATGTTACATAAGACCTGGTCATATATTAAAATAAGCCGGGTCGTATATTAATTTTTGCTCCAAAGGACACATTAGAGCTGATGGTCCAGCTAGGTCTTATTTTCAGGGAACCAGGGTAAATATTGATGGTTCAAAACTCTCTAAAGTGAGTCCTCTAAGATTCCATCTTGCAAGGGGAGACTGTATTGATACTTTTGATTGGGAAATAGGTTTTTGCTTTATATTAAGCCTTCATGGCCTAATATATGGGACATTCAAAAGAACACAATAGTGATAAATGGCATTGTGTTTAGTAAAATAAGGTACCTTTGAGATTGCTTGCGTTTTTGTAAAACATTAATTAATACCTGTCAAACTCTCCACTTCACCGTGAAGCCTTACCTGGAGTGAAATTCGGATGATGTACTTACCCGTTTATTCTGATCTATCTTATTTTGGAAGTGTTAAAAGCTGTGTCTTTGCAATCCAACAAACCGGGTTCAAATCCTGACTCTGTTACTTAACTAGCTATATGACCTTAGAAGATTTGCTTAACTTCTTTGGGTGTCAGTTTTCTTACGTATGTTTTCTTTATTACAAAAATAAAAATGTTTTGAGGCTTCAACCAAATGTCCATGGACCACACACAACCAGCACCTTGTGTGCCATTGACAGCTAAGGACTCAGTAAAGAGACTTCGTTCATTTGTTCAGCAAACGTTTATTGAGTCTGTACCACGTGCTGAACACGACCTGGACCCTGTCTGCAAAGAGTTAACACGCTAGTGATAGAGCTTCTGGTTTTGTGGTAATGAACACTGTCAAGTTCAGCCTTCCCAGGAAGAGTGTTTTTTGAGGTGGATTAGTGACCCAAGGGCGGAGGATCTGCTTGTTTTCCTTCAGCTCACTCCTTCCACCTACCCCACCTGCTCTTACCAGACATTACCAAAAACTTCACCTGAACAAACAGGAGCAACATTTCGTTTTTGATGAGGTGATGTCTGGTTTTTTAAATTAAATATCACAGGTAAATTGCTAGTCTGTGCCAGAAACCAAAATACAGGCATCGCCACCCTTTCTAAGAGAACTGCGCGAGTCCAGCCTGTCGTCTGAGGGGGCCCCTGTCCTCACTCAGGTAAGCGGTCATGGAGGAAATTAGCAGCAGGACTCAGTGCGTGATGACTGATGCTTTACTAGGCTTTCTTCGCTTTCCCTTGAGCATGTTTTCCTCATGTGTTGAGTTTCTTTAAGCTTCTGCACACAGTTCAGAGGGTAATACCATTAATTAGACCAACAAGGTAATGTAATGAAAGGTACAAGCCTTCCCAGTATACTAGATTCATCCCTGATTAGCAGGGTAGCCCCTTCTCATTGTGAAGGCTTGCTCTCTGCTAGCCGAGGATAATGCTCCTATTGTAATTAAAACCGGGGAAGAAAGTTCACTCTTCTCCGCAAATGGAAAATGAACAGTTTTAAAAGCAGAAGACCAAGCTAATCACTTAGAGAAGTCAAAGAGATATCCCGAAAAAGCCCCAAAGAGGCTTGACTTATAATTAGCAGCTAAAAGATTTCCAGTGATATTTCATCAATCTTTGTTTTAAACAAACAGAAAAAAACTTTAAGATTATTTTGACAAGAAAGAGTTTCGACTGAAGTTGGGGGAAGCTAAAAGCGTTACTTTAAAATGTAACTGGGAAATTTCAATTATCATCGTTCCTTTAAAAAAAAATCTCTCGATTCGGCAGGCAATTAGTAGACATGAAACAGGGTAGTAAAGGTTTGCACGGTGTACGATGTGACTTCTTCCCAGGGGCAGACTCGCTCCATATAATGTACTGTTTCCAGCTTCTTGGAAATGAGAGGATGTGGGGTGGGAGCCGTCAGTCATTTGGACATTCCAGCTACTGTCTTTTCTCCCTGGCTGCACCCATATTCATACCTGGACTCCACTGGTTTTTCACCTTTCAGGGGACCTAAGAGATTCTGAGGGGTATTTGATATGCCATAGATTTAGATCCAGATGCTGTTCTCCTCTCGGGAGAATCAAGGCACCGGCCAATTGGACCGAGCTCTGCCCTGCTGGGAGAGTGCCAGTGCCACAAAGGCCTTTCATTGTGCCCTGCTCCTCTCGAGCTGTCACGTTACACCAAATTAATGACTTTTGGCTGTCAATCAAGTGGCACCATTATTTAAATTCATCAGATTTTAGTTTCTGACATGTTCCCTAAGTGCTAAGCAAGGATGGAAATGCGAAGTTTCAGCCATTAACCAGTAAAGCTAGTCATCACCATAATAGCTCGCTTTTATAGAACACTTAACTGTGCGTTTAGCAGAAGTGACCTTATTTGCACAAATTCTCCCAATAGACCATTGTGCTGTTTCATATACCCATTTGGCAGATAAGAAGGTAGAGGTCCAGACGGGTCAGTGACCTGCCCAAGGACACTGGTGTTCCTGAGACAGAGCCAGGCTCTGCTCTCTGCAGGGCTGCCATCCTGGCTGAGAGTCTTTGCCTCTCCCTCACTGGCCCCCCTGCAATAGCATGCTGCATCCTCTCCTCTCATCTATGCTCTCCAAGATGCAGCCTGAATGGGCCTTCTGAAATGCAAATCTTTTTGTGTGATTCTGCCTCTGGAAACCCTCTATGTGGCTCTTTGTGGTTTGGGATCAAGCCTGACCCCTTCCTGTGGCTCCTGGAGCACTGGAGGGCCTGCCTCGGCCTCCCTCCCTGCTCTCATTCCGGGCCATTGCCCCTTATGGCCTGTGTTCCAGCCACAGCCCCTCCCAGACTTCTCAAAGCCCTTCATGCTGCTTGCAGCCCTGTTCTTCACTCAAAAAAACCTCCACTATCCCTTCCGTGCCACTTCAGCTTCCAAGCTCTGCCAGAGAGATTGTGCTCCTACTGTGTGCTCCCATAGCACCTGCTAGTCTCTTATCATGTCTCTTGGTAAGTATATACTGAGCACCTACTATGTTCCAGGTGCTGTTAGAGGCCGTGGGGATAAAGCTGTGAACAGACGGATGAGTAGGGGCAAGAGACAGTAGACAAATGTGCCTGCAGTTTGTCCGGTGATGCCAAGGAGAATAGCAGGCTGAGGGGGACAGACAGTGAGGGTGGGGTGGGGTCAGGGAAAGCTCCATGCAGAGAGCAGGAAGGAAGTGAATGAGCGGAGCCACGGGGCTCTCCAAGGGACAAGCGTCTAAGCAGACGGCATAGCGGGTGAGAGGCCCGTGAGGCTGCAGCTCTTGGCATGCTTGAGGAACTCGAGGAGGCTGGTGTAGCTGGGACTCGGCAAGTAGGGAGCGGTCAGTAAGAGGTGCGGTCTGAGGGCCAGCCGGGCCAGGGCTACGGAGTGGGTGAGAACGCGAAGGGCCCTCTGGGAGAAGGCGGGGCCTGTTTGGGCATCTGTTTTCACAAAGCCCGATCAGAGGAGGCCGCTCTCCACAGGCCTGATGTGATCAGACTCCGGGTATACAGAGCTCCGGCCTCACTCCTTGCATTTCTAGGCATGGAATCTTCTCTCTTCTCTGTGGCCCCGGAAGGCCCGTGAAGGCAGGGGTGTGACTTTTCCATCACTGTTGTATCTCAAGGGCTTAGCACCGTGCCTGCCTCCTAGAAGGTACCAAACAAGTGTATGTGACATGGTTCCCGGCCCAGCTTGCCTCCCCTTACGCTCCATAGTCATCGACGAAGAAGAGGGGCCGGGGGTTCATGTTCTGTGTGGTGTGACCCCTCCCCCCTGAAGAAAACACCAGGCAAAGGGAAGCTCCGCTCCCAGGCCTGGTTTGCGCTGCGCAGGTGCATTCAGGTGTGTTGGAAGGAGGCCGTTCTCAGGTTTGTTCTCTGCTCAGGCCCTAGTCAGCATTTGGGTTACGTGTCAACACAGATGCCGTGCCGGACAGCTGATGACAGTGTGGGCAGGGTGAATGGGAAGCTCTGTCCCTCACCTGTCTGACCTTGCCCTCCCCTTTCCTGCGAACAGGCAGCATCCATCCACTCGGGAACAAATCCCGTCTCCTCTGAAGCCATCCCTCCCCTTGTGCTGGGACACCCCAGTCCCCACTGCTGTGGAGAGCTTGCACAGAGTACACCTGGCCTGCAGCTCCGTGCGTCTAGGGGATTGGATTCGGGCCGCTCCGTGTGCCGTGTGTGCATATGGGTTCTGTGGGTTTGTTTGAAAGGACAACCTTTTGTTGGCGGCGTAATTTTAGTTTTAGTTGGCACCCAAGACAAAGCAGTCTTTCAACACACCCGCAGCATATAGGCAGCCAGGACTTTTTCAATGAGATTGCAGGAAATTTGCCAAGTCATTTGGGGCCTGTAAATTAGCCCTTGTTTAAAAATTTAGATAAAGCCCAATGTGAGAGAGAAATGCTTTCATAACAGTAAACGTGAATTACACTGAAAACCCCTTTCAAGTTAAATGGAACCATTCTCTGGAAGCACAGAGACATGAAATGCTTGAAATGTCAAAGGAGTTTTCATTTATTGTCCCAAGTGAAATGGGGGCATTTTATGTGGTCTCATAGTTCAGATGCACATGTAAATGGAATTCATTTGGAGAAGGCGGGGCCTGTTCTGGCATCTATTTTCACAAACCTGCCTGACTTCGTTTCATCTTGGCTGTAGCCCGTCGAGAGGTGGGTATGGCCGTCCCCGTTTCAGAGATGAGAAGAGCCATTCCTGTCAGCTGCATTCTTGCCACCAACATGTTGTGCTTCCGTCGTTAATCCATAACAAAACGTTATTTCGTATTTTGGAGTATTGGCACATCTTAAACATTCGTCTTAAAGAGACCAATTGTTGGACCATCTGGAGGGGGCTTCGTGGATCACCAGTGAAAGGGTTGGGGCTGGCTTCTGTATGTTAGCGTCTGCCATTGTCAGAAGCATATTTTCTTTCTCTGAGAGCCTTTTGTACGTTGGTTTGCCGTATTTACCGCTGCTCTGCAACGGCAGCTCCCTTCTCTGAAGGTGGATCCCTCTAGTGTGCTGCTGTGTCACTTGAGATGGGATTAGTCGTACGGAACAGAGTCTCCAAGTTAAACTGGCTGCAGTGGTAACGGACTCAAGATTGAAAGCCTCAAAGGCTTCCAGAACTTTCCATGCATGTCCAGCATGTGCTGATGTCACAGCTGGGCCGAAATGACCTGCCTCATCTTTTCTTCCTCGTGTTGACTGTTGTCCGTAGCGGTCTTTTCCCTTCCTATCCCATGGTGGCTGCCACGGCTTCCAGGGTGCCTTGTTTCCTTGCTCACATCCAGTGGGGAAGAACTATCTCTGTTTGAGGAAAAGTCCCAGACTTAGGTTGGATTGGATCAGTTGGGTCACATGCCCAACTCTGATGCAGCCCTTGAAGTTGGGGGAGGGGGGGGCAGAGGGTAAGCAGGGCTGTGCTGTTTACTTAGACTTGAGCCTCATGCCCTGTGCCCGGAGCTGGAGTCAACCCAGAGACATGCTGGTAAATGTTTAACAACTGGCTCTCTGAGAAACAAACAAAGAAAAAAAGTATGTGTCGGGGTTGTGCATCATTTACCAAGTCTCGTGATGTAAATATTTCTGCCATGGATGATTTTAAGCAGCCAATGCACTGCCAGGGAACATAGAGTTGGGAAGAAAAGCACATAATTGGCTCTCAGGCCAGTACCGCACCGTGACACTTCCCCTAATGTGTGTGGGCCACATAGAGGGAAGGATGGCTCCTCAAACAAAACGCAGAGAAAGGGGAAAGCCATGGATGTAGGACTGCTAAACTCAGCCCTCCCGAGGATGACACCCCAGGCTTGCTACTGACATTGCGTTCAGACGGGTCCTTCACAGTCCAGCTTGAAGCCAACTGCTGCTGGGGGTTTCCTGTCTCTCTGCGCCATCGTGGATAGTAGAGAGGACTGAACTCTGACCAAGAAGTCCAGCGTCAAGCCGGGACCCTCAGGCAAATCCTTTAACCTTTCTCAATCCCCTCAACCATAAAAAGGTTATCGGATTGACGCCCCTGGAGGGACAGTGTGAGGCTTCAGTGAGATGCCCACTGTGGCCATGCTTTGAAAACCATGAAATGCTATGTATATATAAATGTAAGGTGTGTTTATTATATCCCACAAAGGTATGTCCCACTCCACATGGACCACACATCAATACCAGTGCAGTCGGCAGGCAAACCATGAACTCTGAAGTCAGACAGGCCTGGGTTCAAATCCTAACACTGCTGTGTAGGAGCTGTTTGACTACGGGGAAGACACTTAACCTCTCTGAAACTTTGTTTCCTGATCAATAAAATGAGGGGTAATAATGTACCTTATCCGGAGGGGTTCTTGCAAAGATTGAATAAGACAAAATATTTAAGGGGTGTCTGGATGGCTCAGTTGATTAGAGCGCGAGCTCTGAACAACAGAGTTGCCAGTTCGATTCCCACATGGGCCAGTGTGAACTGCACCCTCCACAACTAGATTGAAGACAACGAGCTGCTGTTGAGCTTCCAGAGGGGCAGCCGGATGGCTCAGCTGGTAAGAGCGCGAGCTCTCCATAACAAGGTTGCCAGTTCAATTCCCGCATGGGATGGGTGGGTGCGCCCCCTGCAACTAAAGATTGAAAATGGTGACTGGACTTGGAGCTGAGCTGCGCCCTCCACAACTAGATTGAAGGACAATGACTTGGAGCTGATGGGCCCTGGAGAAACACACTGATCACACAATAGCCCCCAATTGAAAAAAAAAAAAAGTATTTAAGGGCACAACATACGTAAAAGTCATTATTTTTAATAACTTCATAATTTCATAGTACACACTGATTACCACTCCACCTAAATTCATTGCTTTTCTGGCAGCAGCCCCCAGTTTTGGTTTGGAGATCCGTCTTTCCCTGACTTTTAGGCCCTGAGTGAGGTTCATGGAACATCCCATACCTGTGTCAGGGTTGTGTCTACCTGTTGAAGCTAAACGCATAGTCACATTCCCTGGTCACTGTTGTGAGGTTAGAGGTCCAATCAGAATGAATCCAAGAGCTTCTGTGGAAGCTACTAGGAGGTGACTCCCTCTGCACTGGCACCAGGGGACTAAACGGGTGGAGCCACAGCACCCATCTTGCCACCAAGAAGTCAGACCCCAGTCGGCTATGAGCCAGGAGATGGCAGAAGTGAGCATAGTTTGAGCCAGTATCAAGCGCCTCATCCTTGGATATTTCCTTTGTATACGCCATGTATTCTCTCTCTCTCTCTTTTTTCTTTAACTTGGTCTGGGCAGGGAATTTTCATCAATTGCAGCCGCAAGAGTCCTGTTTGATACATTATGCGTGGAGAGACGGCGCCTCGGAAAGGTTACCCATGCAGGAAGAGGCTGCCCCGCTGGTGAGGGCATCTCAAGCCTCCAGCTGCCCCGTGGGGACGTGTGAGTCCAGACTGTGCACATCACAGCTTCTCATGTCGCACTATGTAGTTCAGGCAGAGCTCCGGCACATAAGCCTGTGTCTGCAGCCTGCTTGGATTTCTCCCAGGGAACAAAGTAGTGAGAATTCCCAGGCAGTCGCGCCCTCCACGGTCAAGGACGCTCGTGGACCAAATGCACCTTTTGTGGGTTATGTGTGGGAAGCTCTATGTTGTTTTTACAAAGCAGGAAAGAAACACGGTGAGAGACGCCTGGGGTCACCTCCTTATATCTCACCTCGGCGTCTGGCAGGCACCCTCAGGTTTTGAATGAACGTTATTTTGATTGGATTGAGAAGTTTGGAGAAGACAAAGTGACACGTTTTCACAGTTCCCTGTCAAACCAAAGCGTGAGTGCCAAACTGTTAAGTTAAAAAAGAAAAAAGCAGGAAAGGGAACAGCGCGTGTCAAACATGTCCATCACAACTTCAAGTTTCTCGGGGGCTTTGCTGTACCTCTCATTTCCCCCCCACTATCGTTCCCTATAACTGATTCACAGTACCTGGTGCTCCCTGGGCTGGGGCTGCAGGAGAAGGCTTACAATAGCGCCCTCAGTCAAAACATGTTTTGAAGGCATGGAGGAGGCGGGGGGACTTGTTTTATTGTAAAGCAAACTTTTAGGAAGCACAGCATCTCTTTAGTGGTTCCTTTGGAAAGGAATTAGATGTGAATCCTTTGGTACATAGAGGAATCCTTCTACTGGGGAAAAAATTAGCCTGGTATCTACATCAGAAAATGCTTCTGTGGTGAAAATTAGATTAGCGGTGCATAAATATGGAAGAATAATTGTCTATTGAGAAGAGTACGTAGAAAGAAAATTTATGGCGGATGTTCCAAAGTTTTCTGAGAAAGTTGGATAAGCCCCCAGAAGGAGAATCCTTCCTTTTAAGCTACTTTCTTTCGTGTTTTTTTTTGTTTTTTGTTTTTGCTTTGTTCATCTCGGTTCTATTTATTTTCCTGCCCCACTGAAGCCCAGGTCACAATCTCTTCTCGTCCTGGTGAATTGCATTGTTCTCAGCTAGGAGCGAACAAATGAAGCCCAGACTTCACGTGTAAACCCTGTCGAGGTCCCTTGCTTGGCACCATGTCCATCCTTGACCGTGACCACCTGTCTGGGTGTTCTTCTTTCAAGCTGAGCCAGGATTAGGTTGTGGCAGGACCTTAACGCTTGATCAGCAGTATGGGACTGGGAGAGTAACTCCAGATACTCACTCTTTATAATGAGGGCCCCCCGTTCAAGAGGGAGGATGAGACGCACTTCAGATGGTCAGATCTTCTGCTTATGACACTGTGGGAGGCAGAATAATGTCCCCCTCCCCAAAGATGGCCATGTCCTCATCCCCAGAACCTCACATGGCAAAGGGCCTTTGCAGATGCGAGGTGGGAGATTATGCTGGATTGTCTGGATGGGCCTAAGGTTGTCACAGGGAGTTCTTCTCCCTCCTACAAGAGGGAGAAGAAAGGGTCAGAGTCAGAGAAGGAGATATGACGAGGGGAACAGGTCACAGAGATGTCATTGCTGGAAGGGCCCAGGAGCCAGGGAATAGGTGGCCTCTAGAAGCTCCAGAAGGAACACAGCTGTTGATTTTAGCCCTTGAGACCCGTTTTTGGACTTCTGGCCTCCAGAACTGGAAGCTCATACATTTGTGTTCTTTTAAGCCACTAAGTGTGTGGTAATTTGTTACAGCAGCCGTAGGAAGCTGAAACAGACATTCACCGTACAACGCATTAGAATAACACACAATCCTCCAACTCGCAGCCTTACAGAACATAACTCATTCTTTCTTTGATGATTCTGAAGATGCTTTCGTTTCTTTCAGTGCCTTGGGGACATGACTGTGAAAGTAAGTTCCCACTAGAGCTGGTTAAGAGACAGCTTGAATTTACAGGACGTGAAACCAGTCCACTTCTACTATACCGCTTAACACACACGCGCGCGCGCGCACACACACACACACACATACACACACACAAACACGATAATTTGGGGTTGAAAGAAAAATGCCTCGGTTGCTTATCCCGGAACCTGACAAAGTTGTGAGCTGCTCTCTTCTGATTTCTGTGACATCATGCCAACCTTTCCGGTACCTTGAGGCTCTCCTTAGGAGTGGCCGGGCGGGGGGGACTGGAGGCCATGTTAAATATGGGGTTTGCAGAGAGGGACCCATTCTTTTCCTGCTCTTTGCATGCCTAGTTCCTATTAGTGTCACGAGAAGTTATGTGTGTGTATCTAGAAGGCAGTGGATGCCATTTATTGTAACACAACCAGTGTACAAAATGCTGCACTTAACCCGTACCCACACTTGAACTCTTCCTTCTGAGTGAAACTTCTCCCTGGTGGTATGTATCAAAAACCTCCCCACTGCATTTTTTTATCAAGCCTGGCTAATAAAAGCAGATCGCGAAGAATTTTTTTTTTTCTCTTTCGCCTGAAAAATGGCCACTGTATAACCATACACGGAGAATCTGTCTCCCAAAATGGATTCTGTATTAGCAGGAGGTTGGATATTCAGATGCTGTTAAGCCTGTAATAGCGTGAATACGGCCTGTTAGTTCTTCCAATCCCTGGCCAATCAATCAATCAATCCATAGCAAAACCCTGTGAAGGTGAAGGCGGGAGGAACCAGGCTTCTGCCAGCTGTGGGGTGAGGAGCTCAGCCTGCCTTTGGGGCCCAGCATCCAGACAGACCGGCTTCCTTTCCCCCACCCATTCAGTTACATCCTGTTTATGTAGCCCGGGGACAAGCTGGCTTTGTTAGTTAAATTGCCTTTTATAAGGGATGGCCTGGCGTCCCGAGGCTTTCTGGTGAGCTAACCGCAGGCTTCGGAGGGGGCTTCTACATGCCACAAAATGCGGACAAGGGAAGACATTTCCCATCTTCCTTCTCCTGTGTCAGCGAACACCTCTTCCTCAGCAGGAATCCACGCAAAGGATGGGTGGGTTTGAAAGTTCACGCCTGCTTATCGTGTACATGTAGAAAAAAATGTTTAAGGAGGAAGTAAGTGGCTCAGAAATTGGGCTGTAGAGTCCCACTGCGTAGGGTAGAGGCTGGCTTTGCCTTGTAATAGCCAGTGAAGTTGAACCAGTCCTGGAGCCTGCAAGTATCAGTTTCCCCATCTGTAAAAATGGTGGGGGGATAAGAATGGTATCTGCCCCGTAGGTAGTATGGGGAGGGGGATGATGGGTATATATTGAATGTCAAGTTGTTTGTGTTGGCTTTTGCTAAGTGTTCAGTAAACAGCTTTAGTGGTGGTGGTGGTGGTGGTGTTATTTGGTAAGGTGATGTAATGAATTAGTTAAGCACACCATTCTGAAATTCAGAAATCCTCTGTGCAGTGTCTTAGCACTGGGGCTTTGGCTAGTGTTGCACTTGCTCTGGCTGGGGTTCCCCCATCCAGGCAGGAGGGGAGGATGTAAGCTACCTGGCAAGTGCCCGGCCAGTGTTGGGCACCTAGCAGGAACGAAGTCAGGGTTTCCTTCTGCTGCTGTCACTGCCCTCTGCTGCTCCTATTCTTACGACTGTTATTAGTAAGGGGATGTCCTTCAGGCCGCCCTGAATGATCCTACCCCTTGGCCAGGTTCTCTAATGGGATTGTGAGAAATGCAGTTCCACCTGTACTACGTACGGGGTCTACCTGCTCCAGGTGTAGCTGTGTATGTGTTGTAGCAGATGTGAAATGATTGGACCAGTGGTTCTCAGCCAGGACAACTGAGTCATGTCTGGAGACATTTGTGGATATCACAACGAGGGGGAGGGGCTGCTGGCTTCTAGTGGATGGGGGCCAGAGTTACGACTAAACACGCCCACGAGAGCCCTCAACTCAAGATGTCAGCAATGCCGAGGGTGAGAAACCCTGAATTAGAAGATGGCACTGGTGACATACTGGTTCTCCGCACCTCGATTTGTGTTATTCCGTTGGGGGTGTCTGTTGACATTCAGTTCTGTTGGCTTCGGACACTCGTGGTTGTCAAGTAAAGTAGGAGTAAACATACATTCTATTCCCCCACCCTTCAAAACCATCCTCAACAAAACCATTCCTATCAAAAGAGGAAGGACTGCAAAAGCACGGAAGGGAGGGTGTTGGTGGGGCCCCAGACTGGTGACCCCAACACTAGGATCCTGGTCCCATTTCTAACGCTTCCTATGAGCATTGGTGATGTGGCACGAGGCATCCCACCTCTCTAGGCACCAGGTTTCTCATCTGTCAAATGAGGGGGTGGAGCAGGATGAAAGTTACTATTCAGCTCTAAAATTCCTAACTCTAAACTCAAACCCAGTATCACCCTTCCTAGGTCCTGGTAGAATAACTTGCGGGGTGGAGTTGTCTCTATGCTGTGGTGATGCCTTGAGCCGTTTGGATTGGCGGCTGCTTGTGTTTGTTCGTTGGGTATTTCTGGTTCTCCTCTGTCCCTAAAAACTCGTAGAATCGTGACAGTAACAACAGCAACTGACATGGAGCCCTCACTGGGCACCATGCTGTTTGCCCTCAGTCCCCTCGGAAATCATTTGATCTACTTACTCATGAGCCCCACGAGGCAGGGGCCATCATTTCCTGCACCTTCCAGATGGGAGACAGCAAGAGACGGCGTTTTCCACATCAGTTGATCTCACGTGGGAGAGCTGGGCAGTCTGGTGTCAGACGTTGCTCTCTTGGCCACACAGAAGGGAGAGAGGCTCACTCCAAGTTGGAAGAAGCTATCCCTTTTCCAGCAAGCCCGAGTCCACGTGCTACTGCTCATTTTGAGCAAGGAGAATCTCAACAATTTAATTACCAGATGATGCTAATTAGGGAGAGGCCACCCTCCTTAGGAGGGGAGAGATGAGACCAGAGGAAATACCAGAAATCCTATCACGCTCCCCCTCTCAACGCAAGCTAATGTGGTTAAGGGGAAATCCGACCTGAAGTTCAGACATTTCACAGGAAGACGAAACCGGGAGAGCTATAATTTCAAAGGAGACCTCTGGAGAGGCTGGGCATCACTGCCAAGGCATCTTAGCCGACGCTGCCTGGAGAGTCTGGCGCGTTCCTGACTCCTTCCTCATTCCTTTGTTAGCCGGCTGTCCATTCTCTCTGTGTGTTGGGATTCCCCCTCTACCTGGGGTGGGGAATGGAGGTGTGTGGTGAAAATGGAACCAGAGTAACGTGTAGAGCGCATCAGAAAGCATAAGAGTTGGCGGAGTCGCTGTTGACATAATTGTATTCCAAGGAACACAGTGACATGCGCTTTCATGCTTACAGCACACCTGTGACAGCCCGGTATTGAGCTAAGAGCTCTGCTTCCATTCACTCATTTCAGTGCCACAACAACCCCAAAGGGCAGGATTATTATCCCTGTTTCACAGATGAGGAAAACTGAGGCTCAGAAATGTCACAGGACTTGCCAAGGTCATAGGGTGGAAAATGGTAGAGAGGCAGGTAGCTTGACTCCAACACCTGGGCTTTTGGTCACCACCCGCCTGAGATAATCTCTTACAACATTGCTTTTCAAGGCTGGCTCTTCGTAGAGTCATCCAGGGGCTTTCATAAACCAGCGTACCTTGGCTCCGTCTTCCAAAGATTCTGATTTGATTGGTCCTGGATGGGGCCTGGGCACAGGTAGCTTTTTGAAAGTTCTTCAGGTGATTATAGGGGCCACCAGGGTTAAGAGCCACTGTCACGTATAAATGTGTGTGCGTGTGTATACAGATATCTTCGTGTGTACTATACTAGTTTCTAAGGACGGCTTTAACTAAGAACTATAAACTGGGTGGCTTAAAACCACAGAAATGTATTCCCTCATAGTTCAGGAAGCTAGAAGCCCAAAGTTAAGGTGTCTGCAGGATTGGTTCCTTCTGGTGGATCTGAGGGAGCATCTGTCCCAGGCCTCTTCCCGGCTTCTGCCGTTGCCAGAAATTCTTGGTGTTCTTCGGCTTGTAGTCTCTTGATTCCAGTGGCTGCCTCCATCTTCACAGGGCCTTCTCCGTGCGTCTGTGTCCTGTGTGTCCGTCCGTTCTTCTTATCAGGACTCCAGTTGTTGGATTTAGGGCTCACCTAATCCAGTCTGACCTCATCTTTACTGAAATCAGCAGATACTGTTTTCAGACAAGGTCACATCTGAGGTTCCGGTGGACCTAAATTATGGGGGGACGCTATTCAGCACACTGCATGTGTATATGTGTGTGTACAGTTGGGGTTGTGTTAAAACATGGCCGTCCTGTAAAGGTAAGACCCTGCCCACAGCAGAAAACCATTGCGGATGTGTGCGGAAGCGGAGGCGGCTGGGAGACAGGTCCTGTCCCCGGGATGAGGTTGAGCGCACCTCTTGAGTTGGTCTTGCATTCTTCTACGTCTCCTCCATCCCCACCACTGCTCAGCCCGTCCAGGTCACCGCCATCTGTCCCCTGCACACACAGCAGCAGCCTTCCACTGGTCTCCCTGCCTCCCGTCTTCCACGTTCGGTAAGCCACCCCCACCCCAACCCCCGCCCCACTCTGCCCAGCTCGTCTTCAGCTGGCAACCAGTCTTCTAAATGACAAGTGTACACTTGTTACTTCTCCGCTGAAGTCCCTTCAGTGGATCCGGTGGTCCTCCTAGGACCCTCCTCAGTCTGTGCCTGCACCTGGTGCTACTCCCCAGCCTGGAGTCGCTTCGGTTCCTGAAATACATCTCTTACAGTCTTTCTTCAGGCCATCCTTTGTGTGGTCCCTCTGCCTGGAAGGCTGGACAAGCTCCTCCCCAATCCAAGGACCCTTGATGCATGCAGGGCTCTGATCCCCCGGAGGGTTTAGCAGACGTGGAGTGAGAGGAGACAGAGGAGACGTCTCGTTTGGGCCTCTCCTTTAAACCTTGAGTAGGGCAAAGACACTAGTCAATATCCCCACTGAGATCCTTCCAGCCACTTTCCAAGCTAGAAATGAAATGACCAGCTGTAAAAATGTGACGCATAATACAAACTAGCTTAATGGTTTTCTGAAACGTTAAAAATTAATGTGGAACATCAACACTTTTAGTGCTCAGATGTCCCCCGTGGAGCTCAATGTCTGGAAATTATCCCTGTAGGGCACATTGGGGACCATGGCTGTAGGCCTGTTTGGGATGGTCTAAGTGCCCTGTGGGGTAGAGGCCATTTGGCGGTGAGCTGGGCTTGGATGGCTCAGGGGAGAGGCTGAGCGGCTGCCTTCCTCCTAGTCTCCTGCTCTCTGTTCTCTCCAGCTGTTTGGACATTTCAGAGACTTTTTACAACCCCAGCTTGTTTCTGCTCTTTTAATTCTGTACGCAACACAGGTAGGTAGGCCTGTATGTGCACTGGTGTTGGCCAGTCTGTATGGCTGTGGGAAACTCAGACCCTTTGATTTTTGTTTTTTGTGTGTTTTTTTTTTTTGGCCATCCAGGGCAAGGAGGCGAGGCTCATGTTCTCAGTGGTTGCCCAGTGTTACCCATAGGGCTGCCCATCTCTATCCATCAGCGTGGAATCCTACTGGCTTCCGGAATTTGTAATTCCCTGCTCCCCACGTCCCCACAGAAGGCGGTGCTCAGCAATCACCTGGAGTCTTCCCTCTGGATCTTCCCTACATAACACGCCGGGTTGCTAAGCACCCAAGGTGGCGGTGGTGGAGGTGGAACAAGGGGCCACAGGCCCAGCTTGGAATCTGGAAAGCCACCAAAGGTTGTTCGAGAAATACTCTTGATTTGTTGGGCCTGAAACGGCAATAATTTTTAAAACCCAATCTGCTACTCAGCTAAGTTTATAAACAGCCCCTTATAGTTTAGATAGTAAAGCTCAAAATTATTCACTCTATTAAATGCTGCCTAATAAAATTATGGTCTTATGAGTGCCTAATTTTTGTTTGCCAGGTTTCAACCACCTGGGACCTGCTGGCTATGCTCTGATCCTCTGGATTCAGTCGCAGAGGGATAAGTCTGTTCTGTGGCTGTGGGAGGGGCAACAAGTTAGGATTTTTGTCATTCCACGGAAGGCCCCTTGAATGCCCACGCCATCTCCTGCCGGCACACATGCCGAGCAAGAGGTCCAGAGCAATCTGCAGTACCCGGGGAGCCTCTAGTTGTGCCCATCGGCTAGGGACAGTCACTGGACAGATTGGCTGTACTTGGTTTCTATGCTGGGATTACCGCGTCACCTCCCTAGGTAATTAATAATTTCTTGTCTTAATACTTTCCAGAAGTACCCATTCAGTGCTTTGCAGGTTCCTTGGCAAAAACCCCAAGAGCTGCAATTTGGTAGGGATCCCACACTTTCGTTGCAAAGCAGAGTCCAAACAGAAAGTTGGCAACCCGTGCCAGCCCTGGCAGTCAGGCTGCCCCTGGGTCTTTGCACATGCTGTTTGCTCTGCCTGGAGAACTGTTTATCTTCAGTCTCCAAATCCTCACCTCCACCTCCTTCATCATATTAAGTCCTATTTTTGCTTCAGAACACCAATGAAATGCCTCGTTGTTTAGAAAGGCTTACTGAGCTGCCAGGTCCCTGCTCTGAGTCTCTGTGCTTTGGCCAGCACATTCCTATTTTTCTCTTGGCTCTATCTTTCTTTGAGCTGGCTGTCTCCTCAGGCTGGCTCTCTCTTTAGTAGAAAAATGGGTATGAGTAAAGGGACTCACATTCCCCATGTGAACCACAGGGCCTCCTTCCCAATGGTTCTTGCAAACATCCTGGGTCATTTGTCCATCATTGAAGCAATTCCACTGTGAACCTTAATGGCCAAGCCTGGGTCAAGGAGCTAAGAAGGAGAATCAGTCCATCTCAAACTATATGATTTTATTCCAGTGATACCCTGAGGTGGTGATACCAGAGTCAGGAGGAACACTTAGGTTATTCAGACCAAAATAAGGAGGGACACAGTGGGCAGATACCGCAGATGGCCAGTTCAGTTCCCAGTGGACACCGAGGTGAGTTTCATGAGCGATCCCTGTATCTTTTGGCGTCAGATCAGTCTGGATTTGGCCAAGGATGACAGAAGATCCAAAAGAAGAGTAGCCAAAGTAAAAGACATTCTTTATTCTTTGCCACAAGAGCCAGAAGTAGACATTCACGGACTGGCATGAGGGCTCGGCTCCACAGAGTCCTCAAGTGTGCGGTGCCCTCAGCTTTCCATCATCCCTACGACATGGCCCGCAACCTGGAGAGCCAAGGTGGGGCTTTAGCTGTCATCACGCCCTGCAAGAAGCAAGACGGAGGAGGCTACAGATGAAGTGCACCAGCTGACATTTAAGGAGGGTTCCTGGAACACAACACCCTGTTCCCTTTCTGTTGACCAGAACTCGGTCTCTTGGCCACCCTTAGCTATAAGAAAAGCTAGGTGTGGCCACGAGACACTCAAAAGTTCTGTTATACTGGGACGTAACACCAAAAGCACAATCCATAAAGGCAAATTGATAAATTAGACTTTGCCAAAATTAAAACTGTTTCCTCTCTGAGAGATCCTGGTAAGAGAATGAAACAAGCTAATGACTAGGAGAAAATATTTGCATGTCACATATCTGACAGAATACCCGTACCCGGACTATATAATGAATTCTCATAACTCAACAGTAAGAAAACAAACAACCCAATTTTTCAAATGGGCAAAAGACTTGAGCAGACAGACCCTTCACCAGAAATAATGTACAGATGGCAAGTAAGCTCATGAAAAGATGTCCAACGTTGTTAGTTATTAGGGAAATGCAAAGTAGTACCGCAATGAGATACTGTGGCATACCTATTAGAATGGCTAAAATTAAAAGACAGACAATACCAAATGCTGACAAGGATACAGGGCAACTGGATCTCTCACAAGAATGTAAAAAGGTACAGCCACTGTACAGCACTGTTTGGAAGTTTCTTAAAAAGTTAAACATCTCTCTCCCATATAACCCAACAGTCTCACTCTGAATATTTATCCTAGAGAAATAAAGACTTCTGTTCATGCAGAAACCTGTACATGAGTGTTTATGGCAGGCCTATTTATAATAGCCCCAAACTGGAAACAACCCAGCTGTCCTGCAACCGATGAACGGATAAAAGCTGTGGTATATCCATACCATGGGACACCACTGGGTCATCGAAAGGAATACATTACAGACACAGGAAATACCTTGGATGAATCTCAAAGGCATTTTGCTGAGTGAGAGGAGTAGTCCCAGAAGATTACATGCTGTGTGGTTCTCGTCACACAACGTGCTCCAGAAGGTGAAACTATAGTGATGGAGAGTAGATTCGTGGTTGGCCACAGATGAGGGGTGGGACAAGACCGTGAGTATAACAGGCAGTACTAGGGAGTTTGTCAGGTGATAGAATTGTTCTGTGTCCTGATTTGTGGTGCTGGTTCCATGAATCTATACATGTGTTAAAATTCATAGAATTGTACACCCCTGAAAAGTCCATTTTATTGTAAAAAGGGTTTTTGCTATTGTAACAAGGAGGTTTGGATATGGGGGTGGGAGGCAGGCCCGATCTGACCACCTATGCCTCACTTTCCAGCACATTCCCTGTGTTGGGCCAGGATAGGCTTTCTGAAACCCCAGGTAATTCTTTGTTGAGAGGCCTGACCTGTGCATTGTAAGAAGGTCATGGCACCCTGGGCTCTACCCACTAGATGCCAGTGGCCTCCCTCATACCCCGTTATGACAACCCATAATGTCTCCAGACATTGTTAAGTGTCCACGGGGAACCCAGTTGCTCCTGGTTGAGAACCACGGGAAGAGTCTGAGGCTGTTTTGGTTACTTACAACTGAGCAAGCTCCAGTTGGTTGTTTTCTTTCTCGGAGACCCTGTTGCTTTCTCTCTGTGTCTCCTTTGCCTCTTTTGTGACAGCTGCCCAAGAACTTCCAAGGTGTAGGTTGAATACACCAGAGGACAGGACCCCCAGGACACATGAAGCCCTTTGCTGAGCTTCTGCTTCTTGCAGTCTGGGGCGGCCATCCCACAGGCCCCCGCCTTCCCTACATGCTCCCTCTATACTCATGTTACCCCAATTGTGTCCCCATATCAATTACCTGGCAGAGGAAGACTGAGTCCCGAGCAGGTATTCGTTCCACGTTGTGGAGTATTAAGCCGACATTTCAGTTACATCTTAAACCATAGGTATTTCCCTTAGCTCGTGTTAAAGCCCAGAGAAGCCATTCGACTGTTTAAATATAGAAGAGTAACATATTTTAATAATCATACCCTGGGGCATCGTGTTTCCTGTTGCATGAAAAACGAATGGTCAAAACAGCTCGCAGCCAATTGCAAAATTATGTAAAAGTAATGAAAAGAAATCCAAATCCACACGCCTTCCCATCATGCTAGACCACCTTTGCTGCAGTACTACCTGTCTCATTGCACCCACTCCCCATCCTACGTTAAAGATCAAGTCTTTATTTCCAAAGGGCTTTACTTATTCCAAAGGTGGCTTTGGAGGTTGAGCTGGAGAAGGACCAGTCTGTTTCGATCTTTAACTTAGGAACCAGCATTGGAGTTTACTGGATTGTCTTAGGATCAGGGGAAGATCAGAAGACCAGAAGGTATTTTAGGCCACGGAACTGCAAAGGCCAGAGCTTGCAGAGTCTGGACTGGTAAGTAAACGATGGAGCAGACCAAGTGGAAACTTTGGTGAAATACTTAATGGGTCTATGTCTGGCCTGGAGATTGAAGTGCCTTCTCACGTCTGAATCATTGTTGCCATGTGGGAATCTGGGCCTGTGTTGTCATACTGTACATGTTTTTGATGGATGCTGTCAACCTGAATCTATTTGGCCTCTTCTGATTTATGAATGCTGCAATACATTCAGATGGAAAAGAACAAGGCTAGGTATGTCCTGGGACCCACAAGTAGGTGACTTCTCCCCATCCCAATCCTCTGAAGGTCAACTCTGCAGTAACCCTGAGAAGGAAACTTATTTAGCAATAAGTTCAAGGTTGCCACGACCTCACTACCAATCTCCATTGGTTTTCTGTCTCCTGCCAGTCTTCATGGTTCTTTCCTTTCAGTTTTTCCGGCCACCCCAACTATCCAACCAAGATAAGAATGAGTCCCTTCTCCCCTTCATCGAACTAAATGAAGATGGAACATTTCCATAGAAACTGCTTCAGTGTAACCCTACTCAGCACGCAAACATGCACAAGCGAAAAAACCCAAGTGAAGAAAGCAGGCTGTGAGGTTGTAAGGACAGAAGGGTCACATTTACGTAAAAGATTGCAACCAAGAAATGGGGGACGTAAATTGGCGCAGCTACTGTGGAAAGCATTTTGGAGCTTCCTCAAAAAACCAAACCAAAAAAACCCCTAAAAATAGAACTAGCATGTGACCCAACAAGCCCCACCACTTCTGGGTGTATATATATATATACCCAAAGGAAATGAAATCACTGTCCCAAAGAGATACCTGCACCCCCCGTGTTCATTGCAGCATTATTCACAATTACTAAGCTGTGGAAACAACCTAAGTGTCCATCGAGGGATGAGTAAAGAAAATGTGTTTGAGAGATTCATATACATATATATGTGTGTGTGAATATATGTATGTGTATATACACACGCACACAATGGAAGATATTTATGGAATATATATATAATGGAATATACATAATATATATTATATATACACATATATACATATATGCACACATATATAGTTTTATATATATATATATATATATATATATATATATATATATATATATAGAGAGAGAGAGAGAGAGAGAGAGAGAGAGAGAGAGAGAGAGAGAGAGCCAAAAATGTATACACATTTTAAGGAAGAAAAAACTGTATTAAAATGGTAATACTCAATATGTACCAATAACTAAAGATAAATACAAGTCACGTTTAACTTCTGCAATTACAAGAGGTGCTCAAAGCGGTTACCATCAGTGTAATTTTAATACAGTTTTTTCCTTTCTTAAAATGTATGTACATTTTTTGGCACCCTCTGTGTGTATATATATATATATATATATAATGGAATATTATTCAGTCCTAAAAAAGAAGGAAACCCTGCTTTTTGTGACTATACAGATTAACTTTGAGGGCATTATGCTGAGTGAAATAAGTCAGACAGAAAGACAAATACCATTTGATCTCACTGTATATGGAATCTAAAAATACCAGACTCATAGAAACAGAGAACAGATTGGTGGTTGCCAGAGTTAGGAGTGGGGTTGGGGGGGAAATGGGTGATGGTGGTCAAAAAGTCCCAACTTCCGATTGTAAGAGAATAAGTCACAGAGATGTAATATGCAGCATGGTGACTATAGTTCTCAATGCTCTATTGTATGTTTGAAAGTTGCTAAGAGAGTAGATTTTAAAAAGTCCTCATCACACACACACAAAATTCTAACGACTGAGGTGATGGACGTTAACTAGACTTATTGTGGTGATCGTTTTGCAACATGCACATATATCAAATGACATATATAGTACACCTTAAACTAATACAATGTTCTATGTCAATTATATTTCAGTAAAACTTGGGGGGCGGGGGGAAAGAAGTTATGCATAGAAAAAAAGGACTAGAAGGAAATAATGGCGAAATATGGGCTCTGGGCACGGGAACGGAGGCCATTTTATTCCCCATCAACTCTCTTGTATTTTTCAAGTTTTTCCTGCTGGAATGTGCTATTACTCATTTATAATGGAAAACGTTTTTTAAAGGACATCTTACTTTGGAGACAAAGTGAGAAACATGAAAAAGAGAAGGTTCCTGGTGACATTTAGTGAGCACAGATTCTTTGATAGATATCCATCCACAGGTTAATTTAACTTGCCCAATGGTAGGGCAGCTGATCTTAGCTGATCTAAAGAAAAGCTAACTTGTTCCCATCCGCCACAGCACACATCTTGGATGAGATTGTTGGGAGGGAGAGTGGGTTGCAAAGAATCTGGGCTAGATTCCCCCCCCACCCCCCAGCTGTGTGAGGATGGTTGGAACTGGGACTCTTCGGAGGGAGATAACTTCCAAGTTTGTCATTCAGCACCAGGACAAAGCCGATTCAGAGGGTTTTTCCTTCCATGAATATTTAAGGGGAGTTAGAGCATGGGAGTCAGGATTGCAAAAGAGAAAAAAATAATAGAGCTTGCTAAAATAAAGTGCTTCCCTTAGGTCATGTCGTACTGCGGACTGGCCTCTCCCTTGGGTGAGTTGCAAAGGGCTAAAGTGGAGTCATTTGGGCATGAGGCCATTCCACCCTGAGTTAGACAACTGGGTTCGTATCTTCACATTAAAAATAGGCAGTAAAGGAATTTAAATTCACATCTCAGTTCCGTCTACACATTCAAATTTCCAGAATGTTTTCCCAAAGCACTTGGAACAGCGGAGTACACCCCGACTTGTCTGCCATTGGATCTGAGCATGACAGGACAGAGATCTGTGCCCTGGGTGCAAGCCCTGAGTTCTTCAGCCCAGTAAAGTTTTGTGGTCTTCCCACGTCTCGATGGATAAGGAGCTCCCCAGTCTCTGATTCACACCAGACCACTGATAGGGCACCTACTTTATGCCAGGCCCAGTGCTAAATTCTTTATTTACATTTAAGAGTTGAGGAAGGTGCTGCTGTTTTTCACTCTTTACATTTGGGGAGCTGCAGCACAGAGAGGTGAAGCGACTAGCCCAAGGTCACACAGCATGTAACTGGCAGAGCTGGAATGTTAACCCAGACAGTGTCCGCTGGAGTCCTTGATCTTGGGGAAGTGGTTGACTGCTTACATTACATCCCTGAGCCTGATTGATCCATTGCCAGAAGCCAAGTTCACATTTTGCCTATTACCGTGACCAAAGTTATTCATAAACACTTAGAGCCCAAGGAAGGTCTTAGGGTTTGCCTGCTGGCACATTACAGAAACACTATTCTAATAAGTATCCGCTTTAAAACAGACCAGCGAAGCCTGTTACTTAGGAATGTCTCTCAGTGTGCGGTTTTCAGCTCAGGGTTAGGAAAAGAGATACGGCACGAAATATGATGAGCTGAGATAGAAAGAAAAGCGAGAAGTCCCACTCCAACAAAATTTTATCCTAACAATCATCATGATCCCATAAAACCCCAAAATGTTTTGTGCCTAATTCTTTTATGTTTGTACATTTTAATGGAGTTGTGGAATGTAGTGGTTGGAATGATATTAAAGGAAAGAGGTTAAGATTAGGGAGATACCATTTGTAGAAAAACCTACTATGCGCCAGGCACAGGGCTTGCTACCTGGATTCTATGCCATTTAGTCCTCTCAACTATCCCACAACGGTGGGTGCTGTTATTATCACCTCTGTTTCACTGATAAGGAAACTAAAGTCCAGAGAGGTTTAGTAACTTTCCCAGGGCATACAGCAAGAGACAGAATAAGTGACAGAAAATAGTGTGTGTGTGTGTGTGTGTGTGTGTGTGTGTGTGTGTGAGAGAGAGAGAGAGAGAGAGAGAGAGAGAAAGCCAACAGGTTTTGTGGGCCATCCACTGCCGTATAATGTTATACCAAATACATATTAAACATTGGAAGGAAACGGTAAACCAAATATGTATTAAAGAATTACATTGAGACCCAAAGTCAACAGAAGTGCTTTCTGTTATTGTACGTGAGATGACCTTTTTCATTATCAGAAAGCTTCCCATCCTACATCCTACAACTCCATTTGTCACATCCTTTGATGGATACAAATCACAATGAATGCGGAGACTACGAATTCAGCACTGTTTTAAAATAAGCGTTTACTTCATTAGTCAGCAGCTTCTCTATACAGTTGAAAACCATGTACGCCTTTATGTAGCAGGTATTTTGGTCAACTCACTCAAATGCTCGGGTCCTTATGTGTTTTTAGACCATGTAACGCACACCGAGGGCCCCTTTTCTGTTGGGCTCTGTGGCTCCCCAGATTGGGAAGATGTCTGGGGAATGTCTTAAGGAATCAAATCAAACATCCTGTGCCCAAATAGTACCCACACATATGGAGGGGGAAAGCGTGCTAGAGTGAGAGAGTGCCCACCACGCTGAAGGTCAGGTGTTTTCCTAAAACTGTGAATTTGGAATTAGGAGAAAATCACTGAGGCTCATTAAACACGTGTGCAATCCAAGAGCGTCACTAAGACCAAACCCTTTGTTCTTTAAGTGACCCAATGTGGCACGATCACAGTTAGAGCTAAAGCACTTCCTGGTAGTTCCTCATCTCATTTTCTACTTGCCACGTTTGGCTCCATGAACTTGGAGAAAGAAGCTATTGTTGAAAATGGAATGTTGTTTTCACTAGCTGTGGGGTTTAGAAGCAATATTTAGACGTGCTGTGGTGGCCGGAAGTCTGAGCCTTCCTTTCTTCTGGGAGGTGGGGGGCGGTGGTCTCTGCACATTGAGCTTCCTGTCAGTGTGCTGGGAATGATGGGGCGGTTCTTTGTAACTTCGATATTAGTGAACAGAGACCAGAGGGATGGTGCATCGTGAGAAATCAGCCTACCTCCCCCTAACCTTTTCTACCAAACAGATGGGGGGGGTATGTGTGAATCCTGGAAGGCAGAATTTATTCCCCCACCCCCCACCAGCTCTGGAACTAAGAATGTTTCCGCAAACAGGCACGAATCACCTGGTACAGACCGTTAACTCAGTCTTGATGTGTGCTATGCTACGGAAGCCTCATTGAAAAGAACACTTAGTTGATTAGATTTATTTTCCAAATTTCTTTGTTGAATTTATTGGGGTGACAATTGTTAGTAAAGTTACATAGATGTCAGGTGTACAATTCTGTAACACATCATCTATAAATCCCACTGTGTGTTCACCACCCAGAGTCGGTTCTCCTTCCATCCCCATATACTTGATCCCCCTTACCCTCATCTCCCACCCCCCACCCCCCTTACCCTCTGGTAACCCCTAAACTATTGTCTGTGTCTATGCGTTTTTGTTTCTCATTTGGAGCTTTTCTTTCCCAAGAGAATAATTCACCAGAGAATAATTGTACGGTCTGCATGAACCATTAGAACTCCAGCCCCAGAAGAAAACACAAATCATGATCTAGCTCAAGATATATTGCTGTTCGGGTCGTGTGTCTCAGCCCTGAGCAAACGGCCAGTGGGCCTGAATCGAGAGCCCCTGATTCACCTTGGCAACAACTTGATGTCAAAGGCTTGTTTGAATGACGCTGGTGATCCCATGAGACGCTTTCTAGATGGAAATAGTATCCCCATGAGGAAAATCATTCAGCACGCTGGAGTCCCGCAAACTTTGTTTGCTTGAAACTAATTCCTACTGAACGAGACGTTTTCAAACAAGGTCCCCACCACATCAGGGCCCGCTTCAGGAACAAAAACCAAAAATAACATAAGCGAAGGAGCAGAAGACAAATTCTGTTTAGGAGCCTGGATCTTTATGTGTGTGAGGACTTACCCAGCTGTGAAATTATGATTCTGTTATCAATCTATGACACGTGTCCTTCAGTTTAAATAACTAGCGGCATCCCTGAAAAATTGTGTGGGATTTTAACCCAGTTTGCTCTCACTTAAAATTGTCATTTCAGAGTCATCTTATTATCTTCGTTCTTCATTATTTTTTCAGTTGGCTTTGTCTTGGATTTTTTTGCTTTCTTCCCGTGCTCCTTAATCTTGGTGTCATATATTTATTTGTTGGTCCATCCATCTTCCCACTTATCCATCTATCCATTCAGAAAACATTTCATTGCTGTCTTGTGCCAGGCCATACACCAGCTTAGTGATTTTCAAGTGGTGGCAATTTTGCCCTCTTGGAAAAATGTCTGGAGACATTTTTGGTTGTCACTGTTGGGAGTGAGGGAGTGCTGTTGGCAACTACTGAGTAGAACTGAAGGAAGCTGCCAAATGTCCGGAAGGCACGAGACAGCCCCTAACAACAGAGAATTATCTGACCCGAATAGAATAATGCTATCGTTGAGAAATTCTCCTGATTCGGAAATAAATAACAGGGTGCCAGGCCATGTGGAATATATACTATTGCAGGGGAAATTGACAGATAAACCAGGAAATTGTGCTGATGCTGCTGGTGAGGTCATAGGTGTTTCCCATCATTTCTCCTTTGGAGGGTGGTTCAGCAAGGAATCTACAAGGTTTTATGGATCTGCGAGAAGATTCTTTCCTGGAGATGTCCGGTAGGATTTGAAAATAGGGGGAAAGAGGTTGGATGAACAAACGGGTTACAGATACAGCTTTGGGACTTCTCATTGTGGGGGTGAAGGTTGGAACTTTGAATGTGGGTGAGATCTCTGAGGCAGAGGAAACAAGTTCATACACCTGCAGGTGCCAGGTGAGGTGACAAGAGAAGTGACAAATGGCAGCTGATACAGCTCCCTGGGGAGGGTTGGGGACCGCAGCTAAAATAGGCAGCAGTCCAGTCAACTATCTCCATCCATAAATGCAGGCCCAGAGTGGCCATATCTTTCTGACTTTTCAAGAGAAGTACGAAGCCCAGACTCTATATGAAATAAGAGTTTTAAATAACAACTAATTCAATATTTGTTTTAAAAACAAAAGCACTACTCAGGCCAAACAATACATGTATGGGCAGCATCTCATAGAGTTTGACATTGCTTCTCAGGATTAAACGAGTGCAGGCTTATGACACCCAATATAGCACCTGGGAAATAGTAGCTGCTCAATAAATATTGGTGGAGAGCGATTACCTAAGTTGGGCTTTCTGACATTTCCTAATGCTGGTCTTAGCATGATTGACATTTGGAGCTGGATCATTCTTTGTTTGCGGGGCTGTTCCTTTGTAGGCTGTTTAGCAGCATTCCTGGCCTCTGCCCATAGATGCCAGTAGCACTCGCTGTGGTCTCTTGGTGGATGGGTCAGCCCCAGGGAGAGACCCCAGAAAAGCATCTCTAAATCCTCCTGGCCTCCCCAGGGCAGACATCCAGGCCCCTCTCCCCTGGACAGAGGTCATCTTGTGCTGCTTCCGAGGCCTGTGGAGTTTGGCCTTTCCAGACACAGTTCACCTCTTTGGTTACCGTTTACAGAAGCGCTTTGAGAGGCTAAGGGCATGCCTGTCTGTGCTGGTCTGTGCTGCTGCTCACGCACCTGGCCTTCCCACCTGTTGGGAAAGAGCTGGAAGAAATCCCTCCAGTCCAGGGACTGCAGCACTGCCTGTGTGTCCCCAGGAACGAAGAGGCCACCCTCTCACCCAGGTCTCTGATGGAATCTGTAATGAAAATGGCAGCTGTTAGCTTTGTTGAGCAGGCTAAGCCCTCCACTGATCCAGGCAGGTGTCACCTGGAGGAGGGCTTGTTGAAAGGGACTGCTGGGCACCCCTTCCCCTGCCCCAGCAGAATTTCGGACTCGACAAGTGTGGGGGGTGTCTGATAATTTGCATACCTCAGGGATTTCCCAGGTGCTGTTGCTGCTGCCAGCCTGCCCAGCCCCCGTGGGGCGGGGGTCAGGGGGGCACACTTTGAGAACCACTCATCTGGGCTCCAGCAAGGATCCCAATGCCTCCTCCTCTGCCTGGTTCCTCCCTGCAGCGGAGAAAGCTGAGCACCAGGTGGCCAGGGAGATTTAGGGATGCCTGTTCCGCTCTTTCTGTGTTCTCTACCTGGGGCTGACCGATACGCCAGCAGACCATAGCCAAGGACTCATGACATTGAGTTAAATTGTAACTTGCTGTGCAAATACTTTGCTGGTTCAGTAAAGTGAATGTATATGCCTACTAGCATCTCCGTTTTTAAATTATTTTTCTCATTCCCTTGATAATGTAGCATATTTGGATGGGTCTCCCAGTCATTAGAGTGAATTAGTGAAATCCCTCTTTATAGGTTTTGTTTGTTTGAGCTTAACAGAGGTGGTTTAAATCACCGGACGCCTGCACTGCCTTCTCTGACAAGCGCATGGATAATGCTTCATTATGAGCAGGCTTAGCTGCTGAGGCAGATATAGATTAGAGCAATTTGCTTCTCCGCTGATGGGGAAACTGTGACATTTTGGTGGTGGCTGTGATACAGAGTTGTTTTTCAGAAAGGGAAAGCCTCTTACATATCTGTTCAGTTCTAAATAATTTAGCTTCACGTGCTGCGTGCTCGTAAGGGCCCGGGGATGGGGAATAACCGAAGGGTGGGGGTCTTCAGGCTGGGAGGGAGCTAAGTGCTCAGAGCAGAGCGACTGACTCATTCCGGTTTGCCTGGGACTTTCCTGGTTTGAGCTCAGGAAATCCATCCTGGGAATCCCTTAGTCCCAGGGAATGTGGCCATATGGCCGGTTGGTCAGCCCAGCTGGGAGGGTGATGGCGGCTGGAAACTCCAGGCAGGCAGAGCTCCAAAGATCTCAAAATAGTAACACGAACAATTATCACCCAAGATTTAATCGTCACAGACCAGATACTTAATCTGTGTGTCTCGTCATCCTCAAAACGATGCAAAGCAGGGCGCTCGTCACTATTTTCCAGGTGAGGAGAGCTGAGGTTTGGAGAGAGTCCTCTGGCTGTCATGGTCATCCCAGGTCACCATCTAGGCTTTCTGCTTCAAAGCCCCAGGGTCTCAGTCTTACCCTTGATGGGTACCAGCCTCCCTGGGGGCTTGTTAAAATACAGATGGCTGGGTCCCACCCCGAGCTTCTCTGATTCAGCAGGTGTGAGTTGGGGCCCAAGAATTTTGCATTTATTTCTCCCAAGTTCCCAGGTGAGGTGGACACAGCGGCTAGCCCTGAGACCGCGTTTTGGGAACGCGTAAGAGCTGTCCCACTCGCTTGTCCAGTAGAAGTAGCAGTTGTCACCCATGCCACATTCAACAACTGAAGTTTGGGAAGCGTTTCCCCTCCACACGTACTCCTGAAAGTTGGGGTCTGTCGGATCTCTCCGTGACAGTTATGGGCACTCAGGCTGAGTCTTGGGCTGCTGGAGGCAGGGGCCAGGACTCCTTGGTCCCGGATGAAGCCCTCCTCAGAATGGGTCTCAGGCACTGTGTCCTCAGACCCTGGCGGAGTCCATTGTGGCAGCAGGAGACCAGCGTCTGGAGCAAATAGTATCACCCATTGGCCTGACACGCTTTATCTTTATTTACCCTGATTGTGAGGACAGGAAACGGCAGTGTCCTTAGGCAAAGCAACTGTACCTGGAGGATTTTTGAGATCTCGTGCAACTGGTTGGGGGACACACTGGGGACCGGAAGGAGGAATTTCAGAAGTAGTGGGCAGGAGTGGGGTCAAGGTACATACAAAATCCGGTCAGCACTGGAATGGGGGCTGCCACTTCTTAGCTCTGTGACTGTGGGTGTTATTCAAATTCTCTGTGGCTCAGGGAAGCCCCTGCATGTGAGGACCTGAGATAGTATATAAATAGTGTCTAGCATATCGTCAGCACTAAAGAAATGGGAGCTGATATTTTTATCATCATTCTTTACTACTTAACCAATGCCAAGCCTCAGTTTTTCTATCTGTGAAAAGGGAACAGCTTAGCTCCATGGGAGAGAAGGATTAGGTGAGCTGGTGCCCAGGGACTGAGTGTCTAGAGAATCCCCGGTAAATGCTGGCTGTCGTTATCATGAACTTTCTAGGTCAAAGTCCTTTGAAAAGCCTGATAAAAACTGTAGACTTGGAAAAAATGCATATATAATAATGTTTTAAACATTATTCAGGGACTTTTGCCCCCTAAGTTATCTCTTGAACCAGGTTTAGAATCTCTGCAGGAAAAGGGTGCTTACAAAATACGCCCCTTAGGCCAGTGTCCTCCAGTGAGTTTTCCGTGTCCTCGTATTCCCTCTCCCTACCGCGTGCTCCCCTCCAGCATACACCTGGGCCCACCTCTGCTCGGTATGTCCTCGGCACGCTGTTTCAGGACACTCAGGTAACCCTCCAAGCAATGCTGAAGTTATCCTAATTCACAGAGGAATGTTTAGAAACTGGCCACAGCTTCTACTTTTACCTGTTTGACAATATTGATGTTTTGAAGGAGGCTGCCAGGAAAAGGCAGAATATAGCCAAAGGAATGTATTACTAATGGTGGAATTAGAGGTAGTTCTATAGGTCACTAAGGAGAAGAGATGCCATTTAGCCTTGATGAAATCTAGGACACTCGGGGGTATTTTTTTTATGGGGAACGGGGGTGGAGGGAGATGTAATAATGGGGGAAAGTACTGAAAGATAAGGGAATAAAAGTCATCAGTTACCTAGGCCCCTTTGCTCACGTTTAAGCCCAATAAGTTCCTTTTCTATTCTTGTGTAGGCAGTACTATATTAGGTACCCTTTATAAGCAATGGAAAATTTTTAGAATTTCCTTAGTCTTGCTTAGGAAAGTAAAATTTCATGTTTTTCCATACACACGGAACGAAGCATTCCAAGCCTCGCTGAATGGATATGTCATCTTAAAGCGAGTGTGCTGCTTCTAGAAACCCTGATCCCTTTTGGCCCTATAACAAGGCAGTTTTCAAATAAGGCAGGTCCTGGCATCTGGGAAGATTGGCTCTTTCCTTTGTTGTCAGGGAAATCATTTCAAAATGGATAAACCCCTGAATCCCAACCCCCAACCATCTCCAAAACAGTAGGCATTCTTTTAAAAAAAAATTCCAAACATCAAAACAATAGACAACACAAAACCCAACGCATTACTGTACATTACGAAGGCTTTGTTTTTTTCCCCCACTGAAGGGATGAAAGGGCATCATAATTTTGTTTTCAAATGTGTTTAAGCACCTGTTATTAAAACGGAATTAAACCCAAGTCCCAGGGCAGCAGCTCTGTGACTACCGGGAGATAATCTTGATAATGCGATTAGCACTGCTTGAACGGGGCTGGGAGGGAAAGCGAAAGATAGACGCGGAGCTGAAGCTTTGCTGGGCCACCGCCAGCTGCCCGCCCGTGGTCTGAGCACAGATGCCTTGCTCTCCCCACCATGACGCAACGTCCTCTGCCATCGGGAGACGTTAGGGGCAATAAAATGAATTATACATGTATCAGGCAGTGGGCTAAACACTTCTCGTGCGATTTCTCATTTCTACTTACTTCGTGTCTAAGGCAGACACTATTCTGGCCACACTTTCCGCCTCATTTTCAGATGAGAAAACCGAGGGGCTGTAGCTTCTCTAAAGTCACCCAGTGGATGAGTGACAGAGCTGTGATTCAGACCAGATTGTCCATTGGCAGAGAGTCCTGTGTATGGCCACAATCGAGCTACAGATTGGGCGGTTGGACACATAGATGCAGAAGACTCAAATCTGTTGAAAACCTTTTATTTACTAGCAATCCCCATCCCCATCCCCCAACCAAATAGCCGGGCAGCTGTCACCTGAGCTGAAATACTTGCCAGTGGGGCACACAGTCAGTGGCCGTGCAGGTGACATGCTCCTCGTGTGTGCTCCTTTCTACCTTTCACCTTTTTATCGATCCGGAGAACAGAGCCCTCTCTGCACCTCTGCCTAACGGCCAGTTGAACAGCAGGCTGGTGGCAGGCTCATCCTCCTTGGACATCGGAAGTCACAGAAGAACGTTGGTTAGAGCCCCAAGGAAACAAGGCAGTGAATGTTCACTGAGCACGGATTCTATGCCAAGCCCCGTCTTGAGCCTTTTGTGTAACAGTTCTCAATCAAATGTCACGAAAATTCTATGAGGGAGAGGCTGCTGCTCTCCCCATTTGTGGATGGGGAAACTGAGGCACTGAGCAGCTGAGAGGTTCTTGAGCCATTGGGGAGGGATGATTCCAAATGCTACAGGTCAGAGGTGGTGAATAGAGCATAGAAGGATGGGCCTAGTCTCTGATTTCATGCAGAAGATCCCTCTCACCCTCCCTGCGTCGTTCAGCCACCCCTCCTTGTCTTAGATTATCTGCTGAGGTCCATGGACCTTTGAGCCATTGAATATTGCTGTGGTTAAAAGCAGGGGCTGGCCAGCTTTTTATATAAACGTTCCAAGAGTGAACACTTTGGGCTTTGGGGGCCATGCAATGTCTATTGCAACTCTCCAGCTCTGCCATTGTAACAAGGAAGCAGCCATAGATAACACGTAAATAGTTTGGCTGTGTTCCAATAAAACTTTATTTACAAAAACAGGTGGAGGGCTGTTCATTGCTTACCCCTTTAAGGTCATGGTTTCTGAAGTCAGAGAGGCTTGGGGTGGAATCAAGGCTTCACCACCTACCAGCTGTGTGATCCTAGGAAAGTTCTTTTTCTCTGTGAGCCTCAGTTTCGTCATCCATAAAGTGGGTCTGTAATCACACCTACCTTGTAGGGTTTAGGAGAGAAGGCTCCCAGGGGAGAGGTCAGCTGCATGGACTTCATTAGCCCTTCCTGCCACCGGCCAGCTTTTGCAGAGGCCTGTGCCAGCCTGCACAGCAGCCATTTCCTTAGAGTGATCGCCCTCTTACTAGGTCTGCTGTGGGCTCAAGTCCAAATGGGACTTCTGGGGCCATGTGCAGTGACAGCCAGTGGGATGGTGAGAACACAGGCCGGGCAGTTGGCTTGGTGGTCAGCCTCAGGGAGCGGGCTTGAAGCCTGTAACTTCTGTCTGGGCATGTGTGGGTCGGCTCTGTGAGGCCGTCTTCAGGACGGGACATTTAGTCCTGGGGGTAAGATGTTCTGTTAGCACGCCAAGCCCCAGGCACCATTCCCAGCGGCTCTCGCCTCAAAACCATGCATATTTTACTGCTTACAAAGTCTGCGTGTGTCCATTTTTGTTGTTCTCTACGTGATTGTCTTTACATCTCTGACCAATACTGCTCTTTCTTGGTGTCTTTCTTTTAGTGGGAGGTATGTGGGAGGAATGTGTGTCTGTGTATGTGACTATATGTGTGTGAGTGTGTATGTGTTGGGGAGGAGGGGTTGGTAGTTCACAGGCAATACCTCTCCCTCTCTTTTTAACTTTTTGTTTTCCTAAGAATAGTACTGTTTATTGAGCACCTACTGTGTGCCAGGTACTAAGCTGGGTGCTTTTCACCCATTATCCCCAATATGTGTGTGTGTCTGTGTGTGTATTTATATATATTAGGCCTTCTTATTATTATATGCAAATGATGAAATTGAGTCCGAGAGAGGAAGAGAACTTGACTGTCAGGCCCCAGACAAGATATGGGAGAGTTCAGCCCTACTTAGCACAGAAGCGCGTTCTTTCTTTCTTGATCGCCAACCTGTCACCTCCCATCTTTAACCAGCCACCGCAGAGCCAGTGTTTGGGCTATTTTTGCAATACATATTTTTGAGTAGAGTTTGATATTCCCTGCTAAAAAGATACCAACATATTTTATATACTTTTGTTAAAAGCAAACGAGTTACAGGCATCAGGATTTCATATATATATATATATATATAATACATATATTATATATATATAATAATGACGAGCGTTGGTGAGAATGAGGAGAAATTGAGACCCTTGTGCAATGTTCATTGGATTGTAAAATGGTGCATATGGAAAATAGTATGGCAGTTCCTCAAAATAAAAAAAATAAAAATGGAACTATCATATGATCCAGCAATTCCACTTCTTGGTGTATACCCCAAATAATGGAAAGCATGGTCTCAAAGACATATTTGTACACCATACCAGCATTATTCCCAATGGCTAACAGGTGGAAGCAACCCAAGTGTCCATCAATGGATAAATGCAGAAACAAAATGTGGTATGTAGGTACAATGAAGCACAATGGAGCCTTCAAAAGGAAGGAAATTCTGACAGAGGCCACAACATGGATGAACCTTGAGAACCTTATGCTAAGCAAAATAAGCCAGTTACAAAAAAAGGCAAATACTGTGTGTAATTCCACTTACGTGGGGTACTTAGAGTAGTCAGATTCATAGAGACAGAAAGTAGAATGGTGGTCGTCAGGGGCAACTGTCTTGACACCAATTTGGCCAATCTTCTGCTTTATGAAAATGTCAGTGATTCCTACCCCTGTTTGTGCATCAGAATTCTCTGGTAAGCTTGTTATACGTCAGTCACTGTGACAAATAGAGGGCACATTCCTGACTCTGCTCCAGATCCCCACTGGTAGTGGGGCCTAGGAACCTGCATTTTTATTAAGTTCCCTGATTCTGATGCCCAATGTTTGAGGACTACCAGCACAAACAATCCCTCCACCAGGAACAAGACAGGCTCTGTATCCTTAGGAAGGCATTTGGAGCTGCCCGTGTGTCTCTGTGTCCACCCCTGCCCCATAAATGTGGTCCTGTCCACATCGACACTGAATCCAGTGGCTGTGACCAGCCCCATCCTGCAGCACGCCAATAGCATCGCCTGAAAAGGATAACGGAGTATTCCAACCCAACAGAAGATCTGCGGGGACTGAGCAAACCTCTCTCTTTGTTATTGTCCCGCGACCTCCAAAAATGTCCAGTGGTTGCCTTCGCAAAAAAAAAAAAAGGCGTTGCAAATGTGTCATCACTGTTTGCTGTGCAACCTTTCCATCCCACGGACTAGCTTGGCATCAAAAGAGTGACATTTATCAACTCTGCTGATGGACTGATCGATGAATAAGTGATGCAATAGTTTCATTTCCCAACAAAATCAATTATTTAAGAGCTCTACATTTATATGTGTTGCAGAGAAGCCTGATGGCGCAAGAGTCACCTCTTGGGTGCTGTTTAGGATCGGGATGGGGGCGGGGAGGCAGAACAGTGGCAGAATGGTGGTTTCGGACAAGCACTGCAGGTCTGGAACCAAAGCCAGGTCTGCTTGCTCAGGGAACGTATCCATGGTTTCCTCATATGGAAGCAGAGGTATGATCGCCTTTGCTTCCCAAGGATTCCACTAGAAAAAGCACTCTGATCGCCTTTGCTTCCCAAGGATTCCACTAGAAAAAGCCCAGAGAGTGTTTGGCTCGGCAGGGACCCATTGTCAAGTGCTGAATCCTTATCAACTACTTCCATCATAGGTAGCTTTTTGCAGTTTCCTGGTTTGGTTAAAGCACACAGCCACCTCATTTGGGTAAAAGTCAGTTAGTTCCTCACTCTCCACTACTGGGGTCCAAAGATTTCATCTTCCTTCGATAATTTGGAGGCTGCAGGAAGGAGAAGGTTTGCAGAGAGAGAAACCTAGAGATTCAGAATGTGGGGACAAAGTTGGCACATCGTGAAGAGAGTCTATTAGTTTCCTAGGGCTGCCCTACAAACGACCACAAGCTTGGTGGCTTAAAGCAACAGAAATGTTTTCTTTCATAGTTCTGGAAGCCAGATGTTTAAAATCAAGGGGTCAGCAGGGCCATCGTCCCTCTGGAAACTCTGGGAGGTGAGGGATCTTTCAGCCTCGTCAGCTTCCGGTGGCTTCAGGAGCCCCTTGGCTTGTGGGAGCTTCACTCTCATCTCTGTTTCCAACATCTGTTTGCTCTTCTGCCCATGGCCGCCTTCCGCCCTGTATCTCTCTGGGTCACCGCCCCTTTGAACAAGGACGCCAGTCATTGGATTTAAGGCACACCCTACATTTAAGAAGAGTTCATCACTAGATTCTTAACTGACTACATGGACAAAGACCCTTTCTCCCAATAAGTCACATTCTAAGGTTCCAGAGGGACATGAATTTTGGAGGGGGGCAGACACTATTCAATCCACTACAGCTCTTAACTGCACTGCTGGCCCTGCTATCCACATGCAGACGAGGAAAAGAGGCAGTGATGCCCTTGCTTTCTCTGGAAAAAGAGAGTCAGTCGGCGTCCTCAGAGCGCTTGGTCGGTGGCTTTCCTCAAAGACCTGGCCCTTCCAAAGGGTTAGAATCACCCTGTTGAGACTGGAAGGTGAGTCTATATGGGGAGCCTGTTTGGCCATGATCAGTTTGCCTCCAACCGCCTGAGCTCCTGGAAGGTGAGGAAATTGTTGTTTTAGCAAGAACGTTGGAGAGCTGTGCTGTTCTCTTTACCATGGACCTCTGATGATGCGTCTGGGGGTCTGAATTAATCCACAGCGCAGGGAAACTGGATAAAGTGTGCTTTCCCCCCGTCAGGCTGGCTGAACCCAACATCTGACTTGAACCCCAGGCAGAGTCGTCTTTAGGTTGTAATTATTCCGGAACAGACAGACAAAGGGAAGGGGCGGGCCTGCGGGAACCACGATGCCTCCTGTGTGGAAGGATTCCTGCTGAAAATCTTCAAAACACAGTTTCCTTAAGTTGATCCGAAAAATCGCCATCTGCAGTCCAGCTTCCCCGTTATATGTGTAGATGAGATCTCCAAAAAAGAGAAGGAAAATGAATGAAAATGGGTTTCATTTCTCAGATTAGATACCACTCTATACAACTCTTAGTAATCAAATGGTTCCTTGGAGCCAAACCTGAACAGAATCCTGACTCCCTGCACTTCACATCTTCAAATCCATCTTCTTCATCTTCCTTTTGAAAATCAAAATCCTTTAAGCTCCAGGCCAGGAATGAACTCTGACGTGAGCAAGGCTCAGACAGGAAGACAACTGCGGGGACAAGGGGGGGGTGGGGGGGGCTACAGATTCTGATGTTGCTCAAAAATCTCAAAAATGCTGTTTTTATGGCTCCAGAGAGAATTTTCTGCACCTCCAAATTCTTTAGTCAACAAGAAGGAAAATGGGGGCCAGTAGTGGTGGGAGTCAAAGTCTCTAAGAAACTCGGAACTTTATATATAATTTCCTTTCTTGCAAGTAGAAGGATCTTGAATGGAAGTTTTCGAGTGCACCCCATTCTCTCTGGCCTGAGAACCCAATGTCCTGCTCCTCACACGTCCCTGGGTGAATCCATCAGTGGCTCGGTGACCATCCTCTGTCCTGACTGTCCCCTCTTCGAGCTCATTATATGCAATGCCTTTACTGTTTGCAGCCCTGGCTCCCATACTCAGTACTTTGAAGTAAAGAAAGGCAGGTTCTCACTCTTTAGTTCCTCAGGGGCTCTGAAAATCCCATGTGTGTGTCGGCAGAGACCCCATCAGCTCCCCCAGCCGCTCTGCCCACAGCCCATGCGTCACCATTTTGCTCCCCTTTCCTGAATCAGCAGGATGGGGTCACAGGAGCGACATCGGAGCTGGTGGCTGTCCACAGTGAGGGTGGCAGGGGCCATTGCAATGCGATGACCTCAGGCCACTCAAGTCGTTTGTGGCTTAGACGCAGAGGCCACCCCCACCTGAACGAAGAAGCGCCCCCTAAGAGCCGGCAGGGCCAGTCTCTTCCACGGACATGAGCTCTCTTCCTTTCTTCTGATGTGGCACTCTCGCCACTCAGCATACGCTCACCCTCACGTCCTCACGTGCCCTCACAAGGACCCATGTGAAGTGGCAGAAGGATTTTGAGCCCCGTATCTCAAATGAGTCAGTAAGTGACCTCCGAAGGTCTCCTCACCCGTAGTGCAGGTCTCTTCCCCTAGAAGAGCACGTGGACTCGAGAGGGTGGACCATTTTCTCCGCCCCCACCACCTACCCTAGCACGTCCAGGGAAAGAGCATGGTCTCCTCCTTCCTCTTCCTTCTCTCATCCTCTCATCTCTCTTTGTTCAGCAGGAGGTATTGCCTCCTTCCTTTCCCGCGGCACGTTGATGCTGCTTTAAAAATCTGTCAGCAGTTGCTTACCCATGCCCAGGCAAGGCGAGTGCCTGTCACGGGGAATGCAGGCTGTGAATGCGATCTCCCCGTCTGTGACACACATCTCGGAGCTCTTGAAAACTAATAAATAAAAAAGAATAGGTGCGTGCTAATGGCACAGAGCTGGCTGCAGCTCACGCCACTTGACATCAATTTGTAACTATAATCTGTTATGTATTTAAGAGGAGTTAGGGTTCGGAATGCTCTCTTCCTAGAGCAGTATACAGAAGAAAAGGCATGCAGAGACCCCAGAGACCCTCTCAGACAGAGATCATTTATCACGGGCTTGGACAGAGGGGGATTGTCAAAGATTTGTGTTATTCGTTAATATCTTTTAACCCATTGTTACCGAGGAGTCGGTTTCAATTGCTTGGGGATGAGGGGACGTTGTACAGATAATTTCAGTAAGGGTGGGGGCCTGTGGAAGGCCAGGAGCCCGGTCCGGGGTGTATCCACTGCCCACCCCTGCCCTGACGTGGGAAGCCCTCACTCTCTCCTCCCAGAGGACGGATTTGGTTGGCATCTCCAGTCTGCTTACACCTGCTCGCTGGTTCTTGGTTCTGCAAGGGATTGCGAACAGACACCGAGTCTGGGCAGATCAGGCTCAGGGCTTTGGCTGCTGTGCCCAGCGTGTTACTGATTTTGACATGTTGGAAGCAGACATGGGCATGGAGTTAGGAGGGCAGAAGGTTTATCGGGGAGCAGCACCTGTGAAAGAGGGGGAGAGAGGGGATTAGGTAGGCAGGCCTCGACGGAGACCTGACCAAGCTCGGGCAGCCCAAAGGGAGCCTGAGTGCCTGGGTGGCAGTGCCAGCCCTTGGACTGCCTCCTTGCTCCATCCTTGGCCAGGGCCCCCAAGAAGAGCAGGACCATGGCTTAAACATTGAGGCTGGTTTTGTTCTTCCTTTTTTTTTGCCCCTTCCTACCCATAATTCAGCGGTTCTCATCCAGAGGCAGTTTGCCCCCTGGAGGCGTCTGGAAAGGTGTTTGGTTGTCCTAACTGGTCAAGCTGCTATTAGCAGCACTGAGTAGGCATCAGGAATGCAGCTAAGCATCGTACCAGGCACAAGACAGTCCCCCCATAATAAAGACAGTCCCCCCATAATAAAGACCTACCTGGCCTCAAATGTCCACAGTGCTGAGGTTGAGAAACCCCGCTCTAATCCACCCTTTCTGATTTTCAAATAATAGAACCGAGGCCCTGAGAACCTGGCCTTCCACATTCAAAGCTCACTTAACTGAAATAGTCCTTTCTGCATTTGTTTGTTGTGAAATAGTTTGGTGCAATGAGAATTAATCCACGACCGACCCACCTTTCCTAGGCACCACTCACCTGTGACAGGTTACTGAGAAGTAGAGGTTTGCCCTCTGGGACATTACTGCTGACTTAAGGAGTCAGCCAGGTTTCCATAGAAAGAGAACAGCCATGTAAGATGCCGTGTCTTGCAGGATGGCAGAGTGGTGGCCCCCAGCTGATCTGGTCTATGCAGGTGTTTTATTTGGCGAACACGTTTGCTTTTCCTTTCTTTCTTCATCCAAATTTGACATGAGCAAGAACTAAGGCTCTCTAGTGAGCTCCAAATCCTCCCAAGACATTTCGTCTTCATCAGCCCAGCCCCAAAAGGCAATGGTGATGGTAACCCCTTGTCCCAGGCAGTGGTTCTCAAACTTGAACGAATCTCAAAGTCACCTGGAAGCCTTGTGAAATCAGATTGCAGACCCCGCCCTAGAGTTCCTGCATTTCTAACAGGCCTTGAGATACTGCTGGGGCCGTATCCGGGGACCATGCTTGGGAACCCCTGGTCTGAAGCACTGATTCTCACACGTCCGTGTACATCAGTTACCTGGAAAGTTGGCTGGGAACTCAGATGCCGTGACCGCACACTCTGATTCCGTAGTTTGGGGCAGGGCCTCAGCATCCGGACTTTTAACAACCCCCCTCCCGCGGACGCTGAGGCGCAGCAGGAGTTGTGAATCTGTGCTGCTGTAAGGGTCACGTGAATGGCACAGACCACTGCTTCTCGAATATTGAATGTGCATGTGAACCACCCGAGGGTTTTGTTAAAATGTTGACGCGGATGAAGTAGACCTGGGCCGGAATGGTCAGCAAAGGCTTCCTGGAGGAGGGAATACTTCCATTAGGCCCATTGTCCAATGTTAGGTTTCTGTAGGAGACAGTAGGGCTTCACCCCGCCCCCCGATACTTCCTGTCCCTCTTCTCTCTGTTATTCTTTCCCCATAGCACATGCCACTATCTCATACATGTAGTAGACTTACGTGTGTCTTATTTATAATCTGCTTCCCCTACTAGAGTGTAAACTCCAGAAGGTCAGAAATTTCTGTTTGCTTCACTTCATTATCCGCAGCACCTAGAGCAGTGTTTGGCACATAGTAGGTGCTCAGTGCATAGTTATGAAATGAATGAGTGGATGTCAAGGTCTCTGGAGAAACAGACAGGAAATCAGTGCTGGGCTGCAGGCTAGGAGAATGGCCAGCCATTTATTTCATCATTCTTTCATTCACCCATTCTTAAAACATCTATTCAAAACTTGTGTTGTGCTGGCCTCCTGGGCACCACACTCTTGATTGGTTCATGACCAGGCTGTGAGATATGCCCACCATCTACTTTTCTGGCCTTTCAGACATTCAGAGAAGGGCGGTCGCGGTTTCCCCAGTGGGCAAACAGCCTGTACCTTTTTTCTTTTCTTAGTGCTGTTTGAAACATCCAAATTTCATGATGCTTGCTTGCAAAGGAAACTATAACAGAGAAAAGGAAAAAGGAAAATAAATGTCTACATCACCTTTTCATTCACTGCCTTTCTTTCTTCTTTTGCTTTTTCCACCTCATTTCCATCCAGAAAGTTATTTCCCTGTACTTTCTGAATATTGGGAAAATCAGACCCTTAACGTGTGTGTATCTCCGACTGCCAGGGAGCGAGCGAGCTGAGGCGCATGGTTCCAAGGAGCTCTTTTCAGAACATTCCACTTCCCCGGGAGCATGAGTCTCGAGGCAGCTTCGTGTTCCTCTCTTCAGAGACGAGAATATCACAAAAATGCTTTCTAATTATTGCTGGCCTTTTCTTACTTTCACGCTTCTGCAGCCCAGAAATGAACATCCTTGCGTGAGAATTTGGTCCTTTTTCTCTTTTGGGGGAGACAACTCATCCCCACCGGGTTATTTATGAAGCCTGAGCTAGCAGAATGGTTGCCCTCGAAGAGGTCAAGCCCACAATGAGAAGAACAGCTCTGAGTTCATTTGCATTCCCTCGCTGGTTCAGGAACAAAAGCCCGCCCCATGCCACAGCCTTCACTTCGTGGTTCACTTATTTGGTTCACTTCCTCCAAATTGCGTAGTAGATGAAGAAGAAGAAGGAGAAAAGTCCAGTTTTGTCTCCAGGGTCCTCTGCCCAGTATTTTCAGCTGAGCTGTAATGTGGACAGATCATTGTCACATCAAGAGGAGGAAGAGTCTTTGAACACAGTGTTGGCCTGAGCCCTCCTGTGCCACAGGTCAGTTCCATGACTGTCTGGCTCTTGCTTGAAGAGCTCTCAGGCTGAGGAATTCTGAAAACGCAGTCATATTCGATCCCGCCCGAAGAATCAGTTCTCCCCTTGCTGGCTGGATCCGTTGTATCTTCCCTGTGCTTTGGTACAGATTTGCTCTCTAGCAAATTTAAGCAGACAAAAAATGTATCGAAGGCGGTCAGGGGGCTCATAGAATCTCCAGACTGTCAGACGACCCCGGGGCAACGACGCAGCAGAAGCGTAATACAAGCTGTGCTTGGGTCTCATTGAAAAATCGCTTTGTGCACATGCCACTGCTGCCACCCCTGGGCACAGACCAAGGGCAGCCCGATGCTGGGCACCAAGTGCCACCCCTGAGTTGCTATCACGGCCATCTCTGGGAACTGGAGGAGCAGCCGTTCCTTGTCTGAGATCTGCCCAGTGCCGCTTTCTCCCAGCCCTGAGCTTTCTCTTGGGCTTAGACACAGTCTGATCGTCGGAGCCCAGGTGACATGCAACCTCACCACGTGAGGTTGAGAAAGATGGTTTCTCGCTTCTAATTTGGAAAGAGGTAGGCTGATCAGGTGAGGAACTCTCAAAAGGTAGAAAAGGTGTTTAAAGCTCAGTGTGACCCAGACGAATGACAGATGCCCAACAACCTCGGTGAGGCCTTACCTTGATGTTTGCATTGCTGAGCTAGAGGTTTCAGGGTACAAGAAAGGGAGACCTGTCAAAGGATCCTCCCTGCCTCTTACTCCCTATCAGAGGCAGCAGGAAGCTGACCTGCCCTCAGATTTACCAGCCCCACGTCCAGTCCTTGGCCAGAGGTGGGTTCTGCAAGTGGCCGGTCACTGCTAGACCCCAGGGGACACAGAGCCGAGCCTACCGCCCACAGCCAAACTCCTCGACCCCATGGGTGATGGTTTCAGAGTGGCCGGGTGCTCCACCTTTTTGTTTCCTTCCCAGAACAGCCTGGGACGATTTGATTATTTTGAAATAGCAACTGATGACGGATTGAACAAAAGCATGCGGGATGTGAAAGCAGTTTGTTTAAACAATACATGAAACACAGAATGCTGGGGAGGAAGGGCCTTTGAGGGTCACCAGGGCGGCCCCAAGTTTCACGGTAGGAGAAGCAGCTGGCAAAGGAGGCCTGCGGGATGCTGTGGTATCCGTCCCTTATGGCGCTGCTTTAAGGGTGCCAGCCAAATGGAGGCAGGGAGGTGTCAGAGTGTCTGTAAGTGGAAACGCACCAGGAGTGAGAGGGTACAGGTTGGCATCCTCATATCCTCAGACAGAAACTTCCCTGAAGTCTTGGTGCTGGTCCGCTGCTCCCCATCTCCTCCTCAAACTTCCTCTTTCCAGGCCGAGGAATCTTAATACCTTTAGTATTCACAATCTTTAAAAAAGGCCCTTAGTGGCCATGGAGTCCAGGGTTTCTAAAGTGCGGTCCTCTGTTCCCCTCCCCACCACACACCCTACTCCATACCTGATTTGCCAGGAGACCTTGATTAGGATGCAGAGTCCCTGGCCCCATCCCCAGATCTACTGAATGCAGCTCCCTTGGGTGGTGTTCAGGGATGTGAGTTTCAACAAGCTTCTCAGGCCATCCATCCTCGTGCCCATTGAAGTTCTGCAACCACCAATTGAATCCAGCCTCCTGATCTTATGGATAAGAAGATGTAGGATATATCTTATACATTCTACTTGGTGGCAGGAGGCATTGAAGGTGAACAGTAGAACTGGAAGTGCCAGGGAGATCTCCCCTGCAAAGTTATAAAACACATTCTCTCTTACGTACATGCAGCTGTGGCCACTGAAAGGGCTGTCAGCCAGTTGTATATGGAGTTGCTAAGTTTACAGGGCTCACTGCTGAAAGCAGAGCTCACCCTGGACTCTGGGAGGGAGGGGTTACTCAGTGGCTTACACCCGGCCTCTCCTTTGATACTCTCTGTCCCTGGGAAGAGAGCTTCTCCAGGTAGATTTGACTCACGTAGCCCCATGCCTTGCTGCTCATCAGGTTGGGTCAGGCAGCTCTAAGTTTGAGCAGAGGACTGAGGCCGAATATCTCAGCCACTGGTTCTTGGCCAGTTTGGGAATGCTGCTTGGATGTTTCCATGGCAGCGTGAGTGTGCCCTTACCTGGAGGTAGACGGAAGTTTGGCTTACAAACAAAATCAGTTGGGAAATCCCTCTGTCTGCAGATGTGCTCAGTGGCATTTTGTCATCAAGGCTCCCACGTTCCCCCATTCCGAGGGCCTTGTGCTGCCATTGGCACCAGTCCTGTGAAGTCAGGACAGAGTGACTTGACTACGCTATTTTGCGTAGCCCGTTGGGACAGCTGGTTTGTTCCTCCTCTGGGAATGTCGTGGCTGCCAGGAGCAGAGGCCACAGGCTGTCACCAGGCTGTGCTGCATTCATTCTGCAAGATTGGTCACACCCTGACCTGACATTGGAGGGGCAGCTGGGAAGGAGCCCCAGAAGTCACATCCTCACAGTGTGTCACAGATGCTGAGCAGCAGGAGGGGGCCCAAGGGGTGACCACCAGACATCTGGTAGGAGAGGACTCGAGAGGTGGTGGATGGGGCCGTAGGGCCTTTGCAAATCCTCTGTAAATCTTCCCCTCCTGCTTTGACTGTTCTTTCTTGCATTATGGAACCATCCACTTGGGAGACGCTCCTGGGTCTTTCATGTCTGTAGCCTCAATGCCTAGACCAGGGCATGGCATCTAGTCAAGTGGGGCAGCCTGACCCACCCCCGCCCCTGCCATTGCCATTCTCATCTCCTTCCTTTATTATTTCTTTTTCTCTATTGTTTGCATACCTATGATCCGTCTCCATCACGAGAATTTGAATCTCAGAACTGGGCCCTGTTTGTCTTCTTCCGAAGTTGCCTTCTGATGGCTTCCCGGCCTGACACAGTTGGTGCAGAGTCAATATTCTGGTGAATGAACGTTGACTGCAAGTACATGCTCAGTAACTGTTCATTGCATGTGAGCTTGGGGACTTCCCAGGAAGAGCCAGGGTTGTGTGTGGAGACACTCCTGGTCCTGCCTTTCATAGGGTACAGACTCCCCTCTTGCCACATGGATGATTTCCTTCTTTTGCTCTGATTGCCAGTGGTTTTCCTGTTGGCTTTGCTTTCTGCCAGGTGTACAGTCGGCCCCTCCAGGTCTAAGCACAAAGAAACTAAAAAGGGACAAAGAATGTAAGGAGACAAAGGAGAATCTGACCTGACTTGTTGGCAATGGCAGGGGTGGGTGGTGACTGGCATAAGCAACTCTGAGACTCCCCAGGCACAGCCCCCAGGCTGAGACTGGATTGTTCCTGGGCTTTCCAGTTAGTAAGAATGAGCTGTTTTCCTCCTTGGATGCTGGCACGGAGCCACTTGGAATCAGCTGTTGACTCCCCTGCTGGGCTTACAAAGCAAGATGATCTTTAATTACGTTCATTCCTCTGTCCGCAAGGCCAAGCTGACATAATCGGTGATAGAGTGTGGGGTTCCTTCTATGAACACAAAACACTGGTCCTTCCTTTCCCACTCGGAGACACTGCCTCAGCTAAAGGTCAGGAGGACTGGCCTTGACCCCCGGCATATGTCTAGCCAGCTAAGTGACCTTAGGGAAGTCACTTCACCTCCTGAGCCTCCGTTCCCATCACTGTGATGGACAAGATCATACCTGCTCTGTCTTCCTAGGGAAGGTGGTGAGGATCGAATAAAACAATGGAGGGGTGCCCCAAAGTGGAGATAACCTAAATGTCCATTAGTTGACGAATGAGTAAACGAAAATGGTGTCTCCAGACCACGGAATATTATTTGGCAGTAAAAAGGAAGGAAGTTGTGATATCTGCTATGAGACATGGACAAACCTTGAAAACACGCTAAGTGGAAAAAGTCCCTTCCTACAAAATAACCAGAATAGGCAAATCGATAGGGAGAGGAAGCACATTAGTGGTTGTCAGGGGGGAGGAGGACGGGAGAAAGGGGAGTGACCGCTAACCGGTGTAGTGGTTCTTTGGAGCCGATGAAAATGCCCTGGAATTAGGGAGTGGTGATGGTTGCACAACTTTTGTGACTACACGAAAAACCACTGGATTACATACTTTAAAGGGTGAATTCTATGGTTTGAATATTGTATCTCAATAACAAAAGAAAGCACACACACAATTATGGGACAAGGGCTGAGTAAGCTGTAAGGACACATCCCTGTAAGGATGCTTTCGGCAACAGGGTCATCTTCATAGCCCAACATTTATTTGGCACCTACTGTGTGCCTGGCACTGTGACAAGAGCCTCGCATGCCTTGCTTTGCATAACAGATCTTATCATCTTTCTTTTGTAAAGAAGACTGAGAATCAGAGAAATTAAGTCACACGACCAAGGTCATAGGGCTGCTGAGAGGCTAAATGGGCCCAAGCCCAGGTCTGTCTGACCCCAAAGACTAAACCCTTTCCTTTCCCTTGTGCTGCTCTCTCTTAGTTCCAGGGACTTCTGACTATAATCAAATGTTTTATTTTTTGGAGACCTGGCCATTGTTTAACTGAAAATTGTTCCTAGAAACTCAATGATGACACCCACGACTCCCGCTGGAAAAGCAGAAATCTCTCCATGGCCAATGTAAGCTAACCTTCCAAGCTGCTGAAATGGACTGGCTCATGAACGTCTCACCCACAAGGCTAGCAGCCCGTCTCTTTGGCCTGGGGGGTTAGGAGTAGAATCCAGGAATTGTAAAAGTTGATGACAGACACTAAGGCATCCCAGGGACCCATTCCCAGGCCTTGTTGATGACAGGCACCCAGGACCCCAAAGCCAAAGAAAGCTGCTCCACGGTTCCCTCCGGGACGGGCTGAGAATCAAGTTTAGCGATTACATCATATGGACAGGAGGCCACTTCCCGGCCCAGGAATTACAGATGGGGATCCCTTGAGTCAGCTCCCATCTGTGAGGAGGGGCTACTGAGGACATGACCTGCCAAGCCCCAAAATAACTTCAGGATATGTACCAATATACCAAAAAGTTGCTGAGTGGTGACAGGAAACTGGGTAATGACTGAAAAAAAATGTCAGCGGGGAGAGGGAAGGTCAGCAGCCCAGCGAGGAGCTATCCTAGAACTTCTCTGTCGTGTACACAGCTCTGACATGTGCAGAGATGGACTGTTTAAGGGTCTAGGCTGCTCTGCTCAGCTTGCAAGTTCGAACCCCAGATGTGGGGTGACTGCCTGGTACGGCAGAAAGGACCCTGAGAGTCAAGTGCCGTGACCTTAGGTCCTACCCAAATGGGCTGTGTGATTTGATGAGTCACTTCCCCTCCCTGGCTTAGATTTCACTGTCTGTTACAGGAGGGGTTTCACTGCAAGACCAGTAGGTTCGCATTCATTCATTAAGCCTTTGCTAAAGCCCTGCTGCCTGCCTGGCCCTTGGCTAGGTGCTGGGGATATAATAATGAAGAATAATAATTAAAAAAGGACATTGGCTTTCCTTCTCGGAGCTCAGAGTTTGATAAGGGGGACAGTTATTAATCAAATAATCTCCCAAATGTATTGTGGCAAATGCTGTGAGAAAGTGCCAAAGGATTCTATTAATCCGCAGGTGCTGCCTTTCGCAGGCCTACTACGTGCCAGGCACTCTTCTCGTGCTTATATGAAAATGTACTTGGAATTTTGACCTTATTCAGATGTGGTAAAGTCAAGAGCTCAGGAGACAATTACCACTGAAAAGATAGCTTTTTAGTTCCAGTTTCCAGAAGAAGGGGGCCATGCCACACGATGGGAGGCCATGGGGAAGTACAAGGGTTGGCCAGGAGGCAGAGGAGGTGAGGAGAAAGCATGGGCCAGAGGATTTGTTGGGGTTTTCTTGGGAAGGGATAGGTGAGGCCGGGTAAACTTTGGGATTTGCGAGTAACTTTAGGATTAGCTAGTTTGAGTAATTTTGGCAGGCTCTGGGCTATGCTGGTGGTCCCTCATTGTCCAATACCTGGTCCTAGGTGATTTAAGCCAGGCAGATATTGGTTTGGTGTATGAGAGTCAGATAGGGGAGGTGGTTGAGGGTATGGACTCTGGATTGGCTGGTGTGCATATCAGAGGCATACTCACAGACAGGGTGTTTGCTTTCTCTAGGAATGAGCTAATCCTGGAAGGGGCAGTTCTTCCCTAGCTAGGTCCAAGGGCCCCTGAGATATCAAAGCATTATAAAATATAGAAAATAAAAAACACGATTAGCACAGCGCTTTATATTTTTGTATTGACGTCTTAAATCCTCACGTCTACCCTCTGAGGTAAGTGCTACGATCATCAGCATGCCCATTTCACAGATAAGGAAACTGAGGTGTAGGGACTTGCCCAAGGTGATTCTGCTGGTCAGAGAGGAGTTAGGGTTTGAATCCAGGTAGTTGGGCCCCACAGTCTTCACTCCTGAGGACCTCATTTCTGGCCTCTGCATGAGAAAGGACTTGGTCTCGTCTTATGCGACAGGTGACTTATGACTTGTGAGCTAAGGTCCAAGGACGCACAGTCTGCCTCCTTCAGGGGTGAAGAATGCAAGGAGAAGGGGATGTGGGAAGGCAGTTCCCACCTGGACACAGACATGGCGGGGCGGGGGCAGGGGGCCTGGCTGGAACCCCGCTGCCCATGCAACCCGCCTGTGGAAGTTTGAAGCCTACAGATGGCGGGCTGTCACTCAGGCCTATTGAACCAGAGTCTCTGCGATGGTCTTTTTGATAAACAGCCTGAGTGACTCTTTTTAAAATTATGGTTTTTTAGAAATTGTGGTGTAACTTACATACAAATGTAATGTGTAGATCTTAAGTATACAGTTTGATGAGTTTTGACAAATGCCTGCACTCATGTCATCCATACCCCTAACAAGATCCCAAATATTTCTGTCACCCTGGAGAATTCCTTTGTGCCCCCTCCCCACGCTCCCCTCCCACCATGTAACCACTCTTTGAGATAGAAGTTAGTATAGATTCCTTTTGCCTAACCTAGAACTTCATAGAAACGGATTCCACACTATGTATGCGTTTATATGTGGCTGCACGTGCTTGGCAAAATACTTTTGAGATTCATCCACGTCATTGTGTGTTTTCATAGTTCATTCATTTTGTAACTGAGGAGTATAAAATTATGCGGATATACCACAATTCGTGTATCCATTTTCCTGTGATGGACATTTGGATCATTTCCACTCTGGGGCTATTCTGAATAATGCTACCGTGGACATTTGCGTACAACTCTTTTGTGGAATTATGTTTTCATGTCTCCTGGGTAAATACCTATAGCACTGGAATGGCTGGGCTACCCCTGGTTGAGTCATTGCAGCCAGCCCAACACTGACATTTCAGGAACTCTGGACTGACCAACTCATGCCCACAATCCCTTTCAGCTCCAAAATCGCACATCTTCATTTCAACTTGAAAGTGGCGTTTGCATGTGTGCATTTCTTTCTTTCTTTCTTTCCTTCTTTCTTTCTTTCCTTCCTTCCTTCCTTCCTTCCTTCCTTCCTTCCTTCCTTCCTTCCTTCTTTCTTTCTTTCTTTCTTTCTTTCTTTCTTTCTTGTGGCAAAATACACATAACATAAAATTTACGATTTAAACCACTCTTAAGTGTACAGTTCAATGGCATGAAGTACATCACAGTTTTCTGCAACCACCGCCACCATCTGTCTCCAGAATTTTTTCATCTCCTCAAGCTGAAACTCTGCCCCCATTAAACACTAACTTCCCACAACCCCCTGCTCCCAGACCCTGGTATCCACCACTCTGTTCTCTGTTTCTATGACTACTCTAGTATCTCACATAAGTAATCATACAATTTTATCCTTTTGTGTCTGGCTCTTTTCACTTAGCATAATGTCTTCAAGGTCCATCCATGTCGAGGATGTGTCAGAATTTCCTTCCTTTTTAAAGGCTGGATAATAACCCATTGTGTGTCTATGCCGCATTTTGTTCTTATGTTTTTAATGAAGGAAAATTTCGTTTAATAGAAAGAGTTCTTTAAAAAACATACAATTACCCAGCCCGGAAACTCCATAAATTCTTCCCTTACTCACCCAAGACACATTTGGCTGTATTAGTGCTCAGGATAATCTCAATCCAGGAGATCTCAAAACGCAGACAACCCAACGGAAGGCAGATTTCACAGTCGTTTTTATTATAAAAGATGGGATGCATAAGGAGTTTTAGTCAGCAGCTCGCCTGCCAACATCAGCACCCGTTCTCTCTCATTTCCACTGGTTTCCCAGTAAAGTCCATTAAAATCCTTTCCATTTCTTTCTCCAGAACTGCTCATCCCAGAGTCGGAAAAGCCGATCTATTTGTTTACATTTCCCTTGTCGGTTTAAAAATGCTGTTTGTCATATCTGACAAGCTTCCTATCAAATGTGAGAGGAAGTGCCTGCTGAATGTGTGATGAGATGGGAAAGGTGGCAAATGTGAACTGAAAGCCACTTCGATTCTGACCCCCAGCACCTTCCTGGGACCTGGAAGCTGCCAAGTGTCTCAGCGGTGGAAATGAACCTGAGAAAAACAGGCGGAGTTTAATTGCCTGGGCGCTGAGTTGCTCCAGACGTGCAAAGAAACAGTAAAGACCTTTGTTAAAACTCTGTCACTCATTCGATAGTCATGGCCTGTCCCAGAGAAGATGCACAGGTCAGAGGCACAAATTATATTAATGGGATATTGATGCAGAGACGTGGTGCAAAGATTTCTCTCCCCTTCTCCTCCTGGAGGACACCTGTCGGCCATGAGACCTCAACTCCAGTTCCCACTAGGTTTTCCTGGACCCTCCAAGGAGCACCGACCACTCTCTCGGTTCAGTGTCCAGAGGTTTTTGTACGTGTTCCTAACTGTATTAGCCGGCCACAGAACGGATTATATATACAGTGACCTTCCTGGTAACTAATGTGCTGTGTTGTCCTGTGTTCCCTATTCTAAGAGTAAAAGTGACATCTAAGACAGTCTTAGTTTGGGTTCCCCCCAAAGCACGGCTTTGTCACAGATTGGAAACCTGAAAAATGGTAGCAAAGTCAGCCTCACCCTTCACCTTCTCGCAAAGAAGACCTAGCAGAAAACCTGGCTAATCTCCCTCTGCTTTGCTGGCTATCAGGGCTTGGAGGCAGGCCCACAGGAAAGACCCTGGCACTGACCTTGGCTTTTCAGACACCTCCAGATTTAGGACTCTGACAACAACAGGAATACCCATCACCCAGAATCTTAGTCCGGGGCTGCAGGGCCTGAGGTTTCCATGGTCATCTGAAGAGCCTGAGATCAGCTCGATCTGGAATTCTGTTTGTGGGGAAGAGTTTTCACTGAAGCAGAGCTTATTAACTTAGCCGTTAGCACCCTACGGACTGGCTGGGTTCCTTCTTCCACTTTATAGGGAACGCGCTGCAGGGGTGGCTAGAGAACAGAACTCACCCCAAGAGAACTAGTTCAATAAGAGGTGCCCAGAGACCTATCAAGAGACTAATGGGAGAATGGCTGGCGTGCTGCTTTCCTACGGCAGTCATTGCTCTCCTCCGAGTGGAAAATTGATCAACCTACAGTGTGGTTACCAGCATTCAAAGTAGCATTCTTATCTTCACTGAGGTTTTATTTGCTTGTTTTTAAAGGAAATGTCAGTTGGCTAGTTGACTGGTATGGTAATTCCTTCAGTATCGAAAAAGCAGCCATTCATGAGACTGGTTTGAGGAAGGCATGGGCCCTGTTCATCTAATATTTATTGTGTGCCGCCTGGGGTTGGGCCCTGGGCTACTGTGGGCATGGAGCTAAGACATAACCCTTTGCTGGACAAAAGGCATGTGGTTAGTGCCACGAGGGAGGCAAATACCGAGAAGTGTAGGAGCCCAGAGGGTAGACAGCTTCTCCAGCTCTGTGTCGGGTTGGGCATTTTAACAAATACTCGTAAGAGGTGACATCTGAGCTGAGTGGGGAAGGATGAGTCTGGATGAGCCAAGGCTACAGGATAAAAGCCAGGAACCATCAGGCTGGGGACGGAGGCAAATTCCAGTGAATGGGGCCTTTGGATCTTGCCAAGAAGCTGGCATTTGACCCTGGAAGTAATACCTGCTTTTGTCGTCATGCAACTCAGCTTGCAGGTAGGAGGCAAGGGACCCGGGGGACTTATCTGTGTAATCGTGAGTCATATTTTAGGAGTTCTTTATGCGTTTTCGGGGGGCTTAAGTTGATAGGCAGAGTATGTCCTTCCGTTCTAATGATGCAAACGCAAAAGACAAGAATTGTTCTCTTCGTTTTCAACATGGAGCCCCAAGTCTGTGCACTGGCCCTGCACAAAGGACTCGTGCTGGAGTTCTGTAGCACTCTGCCACGTGGGGCGGCCAGGGAGCAGACGCCCACCACTGATGTTGGAATTTGTCACCCGGGCCTGGTTCTTTCCCCACCCACAACTGGGACAACATCTCTTCTCCTGGAATCCTTTGCTGTTACTATGTCCCTCCCACCCGCCCTCTTCTACTGGTCTTCATACCCAGACTCAAGCACCAAAGAGACAGCCTCATGGACCTCCTGTCCGTTTGCTGGGTAGTGTTTTAGCTCATCGGGCCTGGTGGGAAGAGCGCCAGGCTGGGTCTGGTTCCAGCTGTGTGATCCTGGGCACCTTCCCTCACCGGGCTCGTGTCCTCATTTATTAAAGTGTTGACTTAGGTAGACTCCCCAGTTCTTTCAGAGGATGTGTCTGTCTGGTCCACCGCTGTGTCCGTCAGTGCCAGGCACCAACCAGGCGCTCAGTATGGACCTGTAGAATGAATGCAGGAACACCCATCATGCGCAGTGCCTGCTGCGGGCAAACACCGAGGAGAAAATGAGACCCCTGCCCTCAAGTGTCCAGTGGTAAAAATCAACATGGAAGTTCATCATTAGAACATGGTACAGCAGGTGTAAGACACAAACAGGAAGAAAGTGCAGTGGCAGCAGGTGAGGGGCGGCGCTGCTCTGCAGAATGCCTCGATTCCATTTCACTTCAATGGAAGAAACTTAGCAAAAGAAGGAAGCTCAACAGGATTGCCCACAGCTGTAAGCGGGCGCAGACGGGAACCTCACCAAGGGTACCGAATGCCCAAGAGTCCATCATCTTCCGGTTCACGGAGACAGTTGTCCTCTAGGGAGAAAGTCGCGCAAATAACGGACGGATTTCCTTTCACAACTGCAGTGACGACCTGGGATGAGATAACTTTTTCTTAATAACAAAAATAGTGCCAATAAGAGTTTATAGGTAAAACCGTGCTGAGGTTTGTGTATCAGAGTTCTTGAAACTGACAAATGGGGAGCTGCTCAGGACCTGTTCTGGCAAGTGACTCACACCCAAGTGACAGCCACCAAAGGGCGCGGGAGCCTTTCTCCCCTCCCATACCTGATTGTAGAAGAGGCCGCTGCCATGCGCTCACCTCTCAGATGAGTTTTGGGCAAAGTTGCTGGAGGATGTTGACAGTGTGGAAACACTTGCTAGCCCAGCGAACATTTGCCATCAGAGCCCTTGCATTAGAGGAGGCTGGGAATTTTAGACGATCGAGAGATGAACTGTAACAGCTCTGCTTGGATTAGTCCCCGGCAGGACCCCGCTGACCCTGCTGGAAGAACCAGGTGTTATTTTCTCAGTGAAAACCTAAAGTGGACAGATGGAAAAAGAAATGGGTGCAGGGCCCTCCCAGCAGCCCAGAGCCTGGAGCGTCAGCCCAGCCCGCCTCAGCAGATGGCAAGGAGCCGCGGAGCTGGAAAAGCACACAGTCCTTCTGGGCTGGTTAGGCCCCAGTGGGGATGTGCGGAAGCTTCAGTTCATGGTGTTCAACTTGTCCGGAGGTGGAGGGATGGGGAGACCCTCAGACAGCAGGGGACCCGTCCAAACCTGCCAGCGTAAAACAAATGCTACATGCAAAGCCAGGCGCGTGTGTCACTGAGCAAAAGAACATTATTTCACAGGGTTATTCCCATTAAACAGAGTGAGACGGGCATCAAAGTGCCTGCCAGGCTTCCGGCTTCTCTCTGGGAAACAGACTCACTGTCTGGTGGAGGCTTCCCCTTCAAAGGGGACAAAGTCCATTTTGAAAGCTGGACAGGATTCCCAAAACCCTGCTCTCTGGACGCAGAAACCTCCCTTTCTGGCCAAAGTGACCTGCTGCGTTGAGACCGTCGCTTCCTATAGTCAGATAAATGGCTGCCCTCTCTGAACAAGTGAAGATGGGCTGCGCAGTTCATCCAGGAAGCTTGTCACACACAGTTTCAGCCCTCGTCATGAATTATGCATCTGTGAGCCTGCTGGGTTTTTTTTTTTTCTTGTCTTCCCTTTCTCCAGTGCTTATAATAGACAAGGCCCTATAAAAACATATACGTGGTGCAATTTCACATGACAGTGAACCTGAGATGGCCGTCTGATGTTTTTACGTGGAAACCCCAGGATTTAAGGAGGCCAGGAAGCTGACGCAGACGTCAGGGAGAGGGAGGGATCCATTTATGTATTCATGCTGAAGACCCAGCTGGGAATCCTCTAAGGCTAGTCTGAAATGGAACGTCAGGACTTGTCCCCACAGTCATTCACGGGTATAGTGACTGACTTGGGGTGACAGCCGCCCCTGTCACGTAAGGGGGTTTTCCTTTACACTCCCTCTCCTTTTCCAGTTGTTTTAAATCAAAGAGAGAAAAGTCGCACTCTGGTATTGGCCAAAGCTCTTCACCAAAAAGGAACACTGCTTCCAAAACAAACCCAAAACCCTTCTCAGCAGGACAGTTTGCTTTTATTCAGACAACCGTTGTGTGCCAGACATAAAACTCCTTAATAATATTGCCTTAGATAGGACTCGAATATCCATAATTCATTCAAGAAGGCAGACTCCAGAGGCCACGCTGTGGTTTATCTTATTTTTATATAATTACACCCCCCACACACACACACACACAAAGGGTGTACACAGTGATTTACAGAGATGTTGTTGGGCTACCTGGTTAGTGTTCCTCACTCCTGATTCATTATCATTCCTCCTAATTTTGCAGAGTCGTTTGCTCGGTAAGGCCATTTAGAAAACAAATGCATATTTTAATAGCTAATATGGAATTTGCATTTATATCTCAGGTGTATAGGGATAATGATGTGGTAATTTAAGGCAAATATATAATTTTTAGTCATGACTAGGGATTACTCTGCTGACAGAACAAGTGCTGACTTAGATATTTAAACCAATGTTAAATTTTTCAGAGTTTAGGGAATTTTTGACTATTGATGGATGGCTCAGTACTTTCAGATATCAGGTGGGAGGAAAAAATCCCCCGATTTTGCACTTTATATCTAGTGTGAAAATATGTGTTTAGAAATATGTGGCTGATTCATTAAATATACTCACAATGCATTAAGTTCACCAAGCAAGATATAAGCAGTATACGTGTTATATACCATGATCCCATATATGTGTGTGTACCCAGACATATATGCAGTATACATATATATGTATAGTGTGTTGTATGTGTATATATGTATATAGCGTGTTTATACACACAGATATATTAGCATCTCTATGAGTATATATATGTTTATATACATATACATATATGTACAGAGGGTGCCAAAAAATGTATACACATTTTTAAAAAGGAAAAACTATTAAAATTATAATAATATATACCGATAACAAAAGTGAACACAAGTCACATATGACTTCTGCAGTTACAGGAGGTGCTCAAAGTGGTTCCCATCAGCATCCAGACACGTCTCATTACGGCAAACTACTGCTTGAGCAACATTGTCCAAAGTGTCCACTTTGATCCTTTTTTTTTTGCACCCCCCAGTGTGTATGTATTCATTCTTCCAGACATCTTGCAGCGCATATATGGAAGAATAACTAACAAAATATTAACAGAGGCTAACTCTGGTTTTGTGGGGTTTTGTGGTGTTCATCTTTAGGCAGGATCGTTTGTTCTCTTTGTGGAAAGCCCACCGTGAGATGTGCCAGGTGGGGAGCAAGCAGTTGATCCAGACCGCCTGAGTAGGTGGTGGAGCCCATCAGTTTATTTATATCTGTCCATCCCTTATCCACATCTTGCCATCAGGTTGACCAGTTTTCTTCTTACCAAGGGTCATTTTTAAAGAGAATGGAGCTATGTCTCTGCTGAGGTCACTAAGTAACCACCCTTGACTTTGACGTTGGTGTCCAAAAGCTCCAGGGTGATTTGCGAGGTTTAAATGGGGACGATCATGTCTTCACTCCAGAAGAGCAATGGTCCTCAAACTACTTTGGCCTCTGGACCACTTTGCACCAGTCGGACAAAAGCACTGTCTCTTTCCCCATCACCTTCTTCCTCTATGCTATTCTAAGAAAACAACTCCTAGAAGAAAACACAGGGCCAAAGCTCCTTGACGTTGGCTTTGCCAATGAGTTTTTGGATTTGACACCCAAAGCACGGGCAACAAAAGCAAAAGTAAATAAGCAGGACTTCATCACACTACAAAATTTTGCACACCAAAGGAAACAGTCAATAAAACGAAAAGGCAACCTAGGGAATGGAAGAAAAATTTTGCAAACCAAACGTTTCATGAAAGGGTAACACCCAAAATGCATAAGGAACTCATACAACTCAATAGCAAAAAAAATCCCCAAGTTACCTGATTTGAAAAATGGGCAAAGGGCTCGAATAGACTTTTTGCCGAAGGAGACAAAAATGGCCAACAGGTACATGAAAAGGTGGTCAACATCACTGATCGTCAGGGAAATGCCAACCAAAACCACGAGATAGCACCTCACACCTGTTAGAATGACTATTATAAAAAAGCCAAAAAGACAACAAGTGTTGGTGTAGACGTGCAGAAGAGGGAACCCTTGTTCACTGTTAGTGGAACAGTAAATTGATGTAGCCACTGGGGAAAACAGTAGGGAGACTTCTCAGAAAATTAAAAATAGAACTACCATATGTCCTAGCAATCCCACTTCTGGGTACACATCCAAAGGAAATAAAATTAGTATCTCGAAAAGATATTTGCCCTGCCACTATCATTGCAGCATTATTCACAGTAGCCAAGATAGGGAAACAACCTGGGTCTGTGGACAGATGACTGGATGAAGAAAATGTGGTGTGTGTGTGTGTGTGTGTGAAATGGAATAATATTTAGCCTTAAAAAATGAGGAAATCCTGCCATTTGAAATAACATGGAGGAACCTGGAGAACATTATGCTAAGCAAAATAAGCCAGACAGAGAAAGACAAATACTGTATGGCAGTATTTATATGTGGAATCTTTAAACAAACAAACAAACAAAACAAAACAAAAAAAAGTCAAACTCACCGTAAGAGAGTAGAATGGTGGTTACCAGGCGGTGAGGAGTGGGGGAAACGAGGAGATGTTGGTCAAAACATACAAACTTTCAGTTACGAGAATGAATAAGTTCTGGACACCTCATGGCAGCATGGTGACTGTAGTTAATAATGTATTATAGCTGATATCATATACTTGAAATTTGCTAAGAGTGTAGATCTCAAGTGTTCTCACCACACACACAAAAGATAACTACGTGAGATAAAGGACTTGTTAATTAGCTTGATTGTGGTGAACCTTTTACAATGTATATGTACATCAAAACATCCTATTGTATGCCTTAAATAGCTACAATTTTTGTCAGTCAGACCTCAATAAAGCTGGGGAAGCGGGGAAGACACCTTCTGGGTGAGGGAGGCAGTTGTTTCTCCTGACCATGGGATGCTCAGGGAAGGAAAGCAGACGTCATCATTTCTTCCCACCAGGGAACAAGGAAGCCATATAGCTGTCATTCTAAAAGTCAGGATGACAAGCTGTCACTTGGCAGACCACAGGGAGAACAACCATCTCCAGGTCCCAGCTGCACGTTGAGAACCCCCATGTGGAAAAGGAATATGGTAAGTCCTCACTTCACATTGTCGGTAGGTTCTTGGAAACTGCGACTTGAAGCAAAGCGATATTTAAGAAAACGAATTTTACCACGGGCTGACTGATCTACAGACATCTGCTATAGGAGCTTGACTCTTCTGTATGTCAGTTGGCCTATGGTGAAATTGGTCAGTCACAGTATCCAATAACTTATTGACGACGTGAAGTGAGGACTTACCGTCTCCTCACGTTAGAGAGAGAAACTCTTCAATCTATCGGTGCTAGACTTGTCGTCTTGTGTTGTTTGAACCTGAACTTGGACAGCAAAGCAGATTCACGGGGTGTGCTTGCCTGAACCCGGGGCCCAACGACTGCTGGCATAGAAACTTAGGTTTTCTTTGTTTAAACAACCTACTCTCTGAACCTTACCTTGACCTTCCCTCTCCCCTCATAAATCTGTGTGTGGGGGTGGAGTGTGTGTTTGTGCAGGATTCAGTTTCTGCCCGACGTGTCACTTGGTGTCCAACAGACTCCATAATAGTCACTTTATTTTCAGAGGCAACCTGTTTTTCTTGGGTGTTTGGAGACAAGTTCGGAATTATATTCCAGGAAAGGGACCAAATATTTATTTCAAGATTCAGTGTATTGCATTGTGCTTGCCATCTGGGCCCTTGGCTCAGGCCCCATTTAAAAGGCCCAACTGGAGAATTGTACCAATAATGTGCAGACGGGCCCCGAGGGCCTGCCCCACGCTGCAGTGATGGTGGTCCACACTTCATGGAGAAGATTTAAAATGTAGCGTGCAGGCAAAGCGTCGTTTTAACTCAAGGCAGTAGCGTGGCTTTAGCGCCAAGCTAGGAGGAGATGGTCTATTAATCCTTTTGACATTCCCTTTGAATAGCGTCATATTTCAATCTTGTTAGGCTGTTTGGCCATTGTTTATTGGCCTCCCTCCCAAAGCAGGACCCCTGTTATGCTGAGGCTGCAAAATGCCGCCCAGCTCTGTGCCTTTAAGACGACAGTTGGCTTCAGCCTGTGAGCTGACCTTCTCCACCTCAACAGCTCTGGGATAAACTCAGGCAGCTCCCAGCTGCCTGGGCTCGCCCATCTGTCAGTGACAGAGCAAGGGGTCAGTGGGCCTGGTGCCCTTTAGGTTGGAATGTTGAGAAAAGAAAGAAGAAAAAGCACATCTGGAAAATAGAAAGAAAAAAAAAAGGAAGTTGGGGGTTTGGGCTGGGGGGTGTGGGGGTGGTCAGGCATGCTTCAGACTCCAGAATTCCAATTGTGATAATCTATACCCCGTCACCCTTCCTGTTCTGATCTGCCCAGCTGAAGTGCCCATTCGTCTGTTTCTTCATTTGTCAGCCGTCTGAACACCTCACATCGCCCTGTGCTGTGTGCCACTGATACAAGGATGAACAGGACAGATGGGCCGTACCTGATGATCAGCCATCTGGGAGTGGGATGGATGCCGGCCAGAGGGAGTTGGGAAGTGTCAATAGTGCAGGATTTGGGGATAGATTATTGGGACTCTGAAGTCTGACCGATCCTGCCACTTATGGGTGACCCGGGAAAGTGACCTCATCTCCTTGAGCCTCGGTTTCCTCATCTGTAAAGTAAGGCTAATGGTGGTACCCATTGTACAGGGCTGTTGAAAGGTCTACTTCGTCATTGCAAATAACACACAAAGGAGACATTCAGTAATTGTTGGGTTTGTTGATAACTTCTGTTGTAATTTGTATTAAAAAAGGGCAAACTCATGGTGCCAGAGGAACATGTCAGTGAAATTTGCTCCTGTAGGTCAAGTAAGGAAGGAGTCCAGCTTGAGACACTTAACACTGAGTATTGGAAGGAAGCCCCACCTACTCTCTCTCTGAGGATTTACCCCTCACCTGAGTGTCCACAGTCTGCCAAGTCTGGGCTTCATTGGAGCCCTGTCTCCTCTCCTCTAGAGAGAGGCTCCTTGCAGGCAAGGAGAATGGCCTTGTACATCTTTTTAGCAGTTTCTACCACAATGAATGTATCACTTGCCCTTCATTGAGCAGCCAGATAACTGCATGACCAATTCATACCCCAACACACACACTGGAGGAAGATTTGAAGATTTGAGTCTCTTGCAACGTGGTCCTGGGGACAAGTCTAGCTGGCCTTGTAGGCACACGAGCTCCTTTCGATCATGTTGCTTTATATTTGTCCAGTGAGTTACCAAGAGGCAGAACGTGGTGCCGTCGGACTGTCAGCAGGAAGGACTCTCCCCCACAGACTGCCCTCCGCCCAGGAGGTTAAAGGAATTATGGGAGAGGAATGCAGGGAGCAAGGGGGCCAGGCTGCTGTGGAATGCCACCTCTTTCTCTGGCCTCTGCCCCCTCCTTGTGCACCACTCAACCCACACAGGCTGTAGCTTTCAGGGGTGCTGTCGCCCCCCATCACAGCTAGCATGAATGTACCTAGACTTATACACGAGGGGTAATCCTGAAAATCTGTGTATAAATCTCGCTTGTTTTGGTGACTACACTAAAAACCTTCCAAGAGAAGTGTTACTACCCACCGTTATCCATAATTCAGTTTTCCTTTAGCTAGTCAATTAATTTTGCATGAACAGGATTTTTAGTTTGCCACCTGTAATGAGCTAACTTCCTCTCATGTGAACCTGAGTCCTCGGAAGGGTCTGAGGACCATTTGTTTGTCTCCTTCTTCCTGGTATCAGTATCTGAGCCTTAGAGTCATTCTAGAAGCATCGGTGGGCACCCCACCCTGCCCCGTGTGCCTAGCCCAGTGCTCGTGAAAGTAAGGATAGTGTGAATGAAGCAACCTTACCTCCAGGGTAAGCAGGGCGGTATCATACCAGGTGCTCAAGGATTTGTGTAGGGAATTAGTGGGGTCACCGGCCTGGGGGGAGAGGGGCGTTAGGGAAAGGATACAGGCGTTCCGGGTACAAGAGACAGCCTGAGCCTGGTGAGATGGTGGGAAACCGGGTGGTGTGAGTGGGTTAACGCAGCTGAGGTTACGAAGCCAGCAGCGAGTGGCACGGCTGAGCCAGGTGGAGGAGGCTCTTACATGCAATGCTAAGCAGGTGGCAGCAAGGTGCCATGAAAGGGGCAGGTAGGTGAGGAGTTCAGGCCACAAAGCAGAGATTCCTGCCCACGGCCTCCTCTTGGGGGTGGCTTAGCTGTTTATGGCAGGAGCATGTACACACAGGCCAGTGGTTCTCAAACCTGAGCGCGCTTCAGCAGCCTCTGGAGGGTTGGAGAACCACCCCCATCCCGCGCTCCCAGAGTTTCTGATTCGGGTCTGGCTTGGGACTGGGAATTTGCATCTCTGACAAGCTCCCAGGTGAGATTGGTCCTTGTGGCCCATGGCTCATACTTGGAGAAGCACTGGTGGTCATGGGGTCACCCAGGAGAAGCGATGCCCCTGAAACCAGCGGGAGAGAAAGGGAAAGGCTAGGAATTAGTGGACAGGAGCCGGGTAAATGCGGCTGCCCACAGCCAGGGAATCCTGGAGCTCAGGCTCCTGGTCCCAGGTGATAATTCCCGGATTCGTCAACCCTCCCCCCTTCAGAGAAGACAAACCAGGAAGAGTTAGAGCACGTGTTGGCTACAGCTCCAGTAATGACATAATCACTTCCTTCTCATCACTGCACACAGCTTTGCCGTGGCTGGAGACATAAACCGTTCCCCGTTTTATTTTTAATCATCTCTGTTCTCTTGGAGAGTAAATGCCAGACGTTGAAGGCTTTATGTTGGAAGCCTGTTTTCTCACTGATTTATATTCTTCTCTCTCGTGGCTTTCTGGTCACCTTCGCGTGCACCTGCACGGGCAGCAGCTCCAACCTAACACGGCCGCTTCACGAATCCAAATTCACTCTCTCGTCCTCTCGCCTCCAACTTTAATGACCTGTCAAACACTGCGGCCTACGGAAGGAGTGTTGGTGTAAAGTGGCCCAGAGACAAAGGTCTTTTGATAAAGGGAAGCCCCACTCTCAACTCTGAAATGTCCCATTTTTCTAGCTCGAGATCATGATCCTGGAGTCCCAGCAAAACTGCCGCTTGATGGCGCCTTCTGTGCTGGGCCACTGGTTGCCACCTGCCTTTCCTTCTGTCTCCATCGTGTCTCCCACCCCATTCTTCTGTGGTTCTCCCCAAAGGACCCAGCAGAGAGGCTGCTTCCCAGAGCACGGAGACATCGGAAGAAGTAGAGATGGGGGTCATTGAGGTATAATTTCCAGAAAATCCAAGCCCCCCTTGACCAGGTTCTTGAGGTTCGCCTGTGTCTTTGCTTCTCCAGGGGAGGCCCAAAGATGGGTTGGACTCTTCAGAGTCCTCCCCAAAGACTGTTCATGCTGTGGTTCCTGATACCTATGGAACCGCCCTGACTCTCAGTACACAAAATGAGTTGCACTTTTTAAAGCTGTTTCCTAGAGCACATTCAGCTTCAATGTCAATTCAAGCCCCACTTAGCCAGAGTGGTGGGCTGTGCCGTCAGTCAATTCTATTGGAGGTGGGGAGATGTTTAAAGTGCCCAGGGGTTGAGGCTGGGCTGGGGGCAGTGGCGGGACATCAGCTCCTGCTGTCATCTGTGCACCTAGACATCTGCTGAGACCTCCATCATCCCATCTGGTCCTCGGCTGTGAGCCACATGGCTGCCCTTCGTCTTGGGGGGCTTGCGGCATCCAGGCTGTCCCACGGCCTGTGGAAATAATTTCACTGCCCCACTGGCATGGGGCTTCAGCAAGCTCGTCTCACAGGGCCCTGTCCAATGCCACCTTCTCCACAAAGCGATCCAGCGTTCCCCCTTTGGAACTTGGGAAGACTTCGATGAGTGACAGCATTCAGTGTGAGCTGTCCCGTGTCAGAATCCTTTATGCGTGTCTGCCTCTGCCACTTCCTTGGGACCGGCCTGTTTTATATCTGGGCTCCCAGAACGCAGCGTGGGGCCTGGCGGCAGAGTGAACAGGCAAAGTTTGCTGAATTAAATTGCAAACACTGTGCAAACACTGGAGTTGGCAAACCCTAAACCTGACAGTAAATAGGAAACAAGCCCATTTCTCTCTCCATTAGTCCTCCTCAAGATAAAACAGTTGAGAATATTTGGATTGACCAGGGACAAGGACCTAAGGGCTTGGCAGGTGAGATGACAAGACGTGCAGAAGATAAGTCCCATTTATAGCTGCCCTTCCATCGCCTGGCCAGGGCAAAAAAGAAAAAAAAAAAAAAACCCAGCAAATGACATTCAGACGTCTCTCAACAGGACAGAAGTGATGCCCAAACCCCCAGGGAACTCTCTGACCAAAGGTCCAGGATCATGAAATCATGATGGACAGCAGGAAATGACAGTTCACCTGACCTTGGGTGAGCTGTCCTCTGTGGGGACTTCAGACAAGGACAATTTTGCAGACCGTAGATTGGACTTAGAGAGGACCTGGGACACCCTTGGGCCCCTGCCTTGAAGGCTCCCCTTTCCCTGGGAGGAGCGTTTGCCCTTCCCAATTATTACATTGTCACTCCTGGGTCCATTTCAACAAATATACATCGAGCCCGGTGCCTGGCCCTGGCGATACTATGGAGAATAAAATCAGGCTGGTGGCTGCCCTTTGGAGCCTACAGTGAGGAAGAGATATGCCATCCAAAAACTTAGAAGCAAATAAATAAGCGAGTTATAGATTGTAAAAGCTACAACCATTAAAAACAGGCAATGTGACAAAAAGAGATGATGGGTGAAAAAGCTTGTTTACATTGCTCAGTAGCAAAGGCTTCTCTGAAGTGTCATTTGAGCTGAACACTGAATGACAAGAAGAAGCCAAACAGTGGTGTGCTGGTAAATGTTTCACAACCCTCTCTTAAAATGAAACAAGCCCTGATTTGTAGAGTGTGGCAATTTCCCTGGTGTAAATACCTCCGTGATGGCCGATTCCGAGCTATCACCCTGATGTCATGGGAAGAGAAGTGCACAGTCAGCTCTTGTGAACTGGTGTGAGTCGCACCACACTCATTAGAGTGAGCCATGCGGAGATCTGGAGACTACGTAGTCCTGGTGGAGGACATAGCAAGTGCAAAGGCCCTGGGGCAGGATTCAGTACGGTGTGCCCAAGACACAGAAAGGAGGTCGTAATGAGCAAGGGATGGATGGGTCATGCTGGAAAGGGGCAGGTCATACCAGGCCTTGTGGGCCATAGGAAGGAGTTAGGGTCGTAAAAGTCTTTGCAAACCCTAAATGTCAATGTTCGTGTGCTGGGGAGGCGCTGCTTGCCAGTGTCGTTGACAATGGCGTTGGCAGTGGTGTACTAGGACTGGAAGGACTTGCCCTGTCGTTCCTGAAAATTTGTTCTAACCTGACTGGCAAAATAGTCAGACTGTGTTCACTGCCCCAGTTCATTTCCTGTCCCCCTGGTATCTGATGGAGGCATTTGTGTATTACTTAAAAGGATCAACTATTTCAACTGAAAAAAAATATTGTTGCGACAACTGTGTCCACACACCCACCCTCCACTTGCAGATGTCACTGGGACAGAAGTTGACTGTGTGTCTGGCTCATATCTAAAATAAAGCAACAGTGTGACTCCGGGACAGCAAGAACCCAGAAGAGACTCTGACCAAGGCGGCTTCCTGTCACCTGTTTATTTCCTATTTGAACAGTCCTGGTCCCCTGGTCGGGATGGAACCAGTGAGAAGCGAGTGAGAGCAATAACGAGCTCCTAGCAAGGAATCAGCCCCCTAAGAAGTGGATCAAGTGGGTCCAGGTCCACATTGAGCGAGTCTCCTTGACAATTCTTGTCTCCCGTCCCTGCTCGTCACTGGAAACTTCCGCACGATCAGTAGGGCCGGGCGACATGAGGGGACAGAAAAGATTTCAGTTAAGGCTGTTTATTTATTTATTGGACTTTTCAAAAGACATTCCTTCATGTCTTGTGGGCACGGGTATATAATTTAAAACATGTATCATTAGGATAATTTTTAAAAAGCAGATTAGTGTCCCCCAGGCCTTCTCCTTGCCAGCCTCCCCGCCCCCACCCCGTCTCACGTTTCCATCTCCTTCCAGGCTCCCCTCCGTCTCACATAGGTGTGTCTGTACACATGACTGCCTGCGTGGGGGTGGTGGGGGGGGCTGTGTCCCTGTGTGCGTCCCCCCACTTCCTGTCCTCCCTGGACTGTGGGCCCCTCACCCTGCTCTGTCACATGCTAAAGTGTCACGTCCTTGCCTCAGGTCCGTTTCCCCTTGTGAACAGATGGGTCTGCTGTCTGCTTATTCATCACCAGCCCTCAACGTACAACACTGAGGTGGGAAGGGGCCGTGTCTTTGTTTACGTAGAATTTCTCTCCAGGTTCCAAATTTGGTGTTTTTAAAAGGTTCTGAGGTCTGGGCAGCTGAGGAGGTTGGGGAAACAAACCCACTTCTAGGGGAATCTGACCTTAGAAAACTTGGAAGGGCTAACGGGTTTCCAGAATGCTCTGAAGTTGTCTGCAGAATTGTGTATTTGCATGTTAATTTTTCCAAGAAGCCGGTAGGCAGCTTTTATCACATTTGCAAGAGGTTTTTTGGTTTTATGGCTCCCAAAAGATGAAGAATAAAATGCCAAAAGGCATACATGGTCCCCACACACACGCTAAACAAGATAAAAATACACAACTTGCATACAAAGGCAAGGTCTTCATAAACTGCCTATGAAACCCCATTCAAACCCCCATTTTGTTTATCTCAGGGCTGGAGGAGGGGAAGTGTGGTGGGTGAGCTTGTCGAGGCCCCATTGCTTCCTCTTCATGTGGTCTCATCCCTGTGTGAGCGTCCTTCACATCTCTTCCCTTCCTTAAAAGGACACCAGTCATATTGGATCCGGCTCCACCCTAATGGCCTGATTTTAGCTTAATCACCTCTTTAAAGACCTTATCTCCAATTACACTTACATCCTGAGTTGGGACTTCAATGCATGAATGGCGGGGGTGGGAGGGAGAACAGGATTCCATCCCTAAGAGTCCCCTATACCCTTTATTAATCACTTTATCCTAATTTGAACGTGCCATCTGTTTCCTGTTGCCTGATTGATGGAAAAATGTACGCTGGGCTGTTTCTCTTGTAGAGATTTGTACTCAGTTGCCAACTTGTCTCTCATCCCCCCAACCCCAACCCCCAAATTGGAAGGATGGTGTATAAACTGGAGCTGAGTTGTACCTAGAACCATCAACCCTGCGTCGACAAAGCCCTCACTTGTGGCCTGTCCTTGGTACCATGTTCTTTCTCGATGATTTCTGAAGCCAGAGATTGCATGTGTGTTCTAAAGTCAAGCCCCCCACCCATCCCGCCTCTCCCCAAATGGTTCTCCACCAGTGCATGCTGGCACATGAGAACCACTGCCTGGGTGTCACCAAGCTAGGATCAGCGTGCAAAATGTATTCTTGTGGCAACTGAAAATGCAGTCTGTGATGGTGATGCCTGTTGGGTAGAATGGGGAGCACAGGGCACAGCTCCCCGTGGATGAGAGAGGAGAACCTGGTTTCACGAGACCAGGTGAAGACTTTGCATTTGGGGGTAATGAGTACCTAAAAGGATACAAGGTAATAACAGTTCTGCTCCAAACGCAGCCCCTCGTGACAGCCCAGAAAGTGAATGTTGCAGTAACCATGGAAGCAATGAACTGCCTTCTAAAGTGTCAAGAACCACTGCCCACCCTGAGAACTATGCCAGGATGTCGGCTTCCTAGGCTTAACAGGTCTCTTTTCCAGAATTCTCCACACCCATGTGATGGCGGAATGGCTACTCCTGTGAAGTCTTTATTTCCTTTCATTTCTAAAACTAACTCCCTGGCTCGGCCTATAAACCTAGTAAACAGCCTGAGGATTTCTTTAGAATTCTAGAGTCATCAATGGCCATTTTGGGTGCTTTGCAAACTAAGATTTTGTCCCAAGGCCCTCTGTTCGTATTTGTTTGTCCTGTCAATTATCAGGAAACCTAGACCATATGTTTCTGATTCATTTACACCAAAGCCATCCGTGTTTTGAGTATGTCATTTGAAGTCCATAAAGGTTGTATGCCTCTGGTTTGTGTCCTTCAGTGTCCTTGAGCATCTCTCTTTAATTAAATACACTTCACTGAGAAGCCCTGCGTGGGGCACCGGCAGTGCCTGGATGATAGAGCCCGGACGATAGAGCTTCTTTCCTGGAGCTTGCAGCCTGAGTCACCCTGCCAAGAATTAGTGAAATGACATCAGGATGCTGAGTGTTCATTTTTAAACTCTAGGTTTAGGAGTTTGAGCACTTTCCAGATCTGGCCATGGTGGGATTTGCTTTCTTCTCACCAGCTCAGGCTTTTGGATTTTCTCCTTCCCGGTTGTGGGCATGTTAGCAAGGCATCCGGAAAGCCTCGATTCACTCTCTGTGAAGCCTTTTCTACCCCAAAGACCTGGCTGTGCCTTTCCATACATGAGAAGAGCCAGTGTTCAGTCGGAGTGCTCACGTCAGCGCGCATGCCCGCGGTGTGGTTAGAATCGGGCCTTTGGACCCTGAGGTTCCAATGAGGAGAACTCGGAGGTAATTAGCAGGAACAAGTGACGTCCTGCTTTGCCGGTTCCGTTTCACAGCCTCAGAGTAGGACCTTGACCCAGGCTCCTGGGTTCCTGTTAATTTCATCCAACCACAAAAAAACGTTCTTCCCTTAATCACCAGAGGGGAGGATATTCAGACGTTTTCCTAAATAATCTCCACGGACTTGTCTTTTCTTCCTCAATGTGCTGAGGGCCTGGTTAAGAATTGTATAAGGTTGGCCTCAGAGGGTTTGCAGACGGTCTCAGCTCAGAGCTGCGTGCAGGTCTGTTGAACGACCCCAGTCAGTGGAGGAGAAGGCACCCCTGTGCGGATGGAGGAAGGAATGCAGCTCCGTTCACACGTGGGAGCCCGGCTGGCGCGAGCCTCAAGTTCACGAGCAGCACCATCGGTTCAATAACAGTTCTCACCCTGCGGTATCTCCTTTTGTCCGAGGGATATTCAGCCGTCGGCAGCCAATATGATCATTTCAAGGAGGTTGTTTGTTTTCTTTCCTGTCTTGCTGTATTGGCTGTCCGCAGACTGGCTCTTGATTTTTTTTTTGTTCGCTGTTATTATTATTATTTTTTAATCATTTTGTTTGCCCTCACCAGGTCCTTGAGTTTAGAGAGACATTTTGAGCGTTCAAATAAACAAGCCCAGGAATGTCTCCGTTGCCGAGAGCACGTTTTATTGCCCCTGTATGTGGAGTCCTTGGCTTGGCTCATAGGAGGCATGTAGGACCTGGCTGAGGATGAGGGAAGATACCGCTTTTGTTTGTTTGTTTTTATTTTTGTTTTTGAGTAATTAGCACGGATTGGACACTGTGGCAGGGGACCTCCCTGCCTCTTCTCATTATATTTTCACAGCCAACTGAGTAGGGAAGATTCCATCGCTCTTCTTACTGCATAGATGAGGGATCATTTGCACACAGACTGTGTGACCTTCCCAAGGGCACAAGCCAGGGAACAGAGAGCTGAGAGTCGAACCCATGTGGGTCTCACTCCGGAGCCCACATTCTTGTCTTGAGTTCTGGAATGAAAGACCAAATTCATAAACTGCGCAATGTATGTCTTTCCAGTTCTGTTTTTCCATAAATGCCAGTGGCATTTATGAGGGAGGATATAATGAGATCAACCTTTATGAGCCACCATTGGCATTGAACTCCTGACTCAAGAACGTAGAAAACTTAGACTAAAAAGTGCAATGAGACAGCTCTGAAGAAGTGGTTCCCAGCCTGCCAGTAGCACAGAAGAACCTCCCAGGGTGGCTAACGTGACCCGGGAGAAGAACCCCGGGCTCCTTAGGGAAGCAAAAGCTGTACCAAATGGCCCACCAAGGAAAGTAATTCAGTTGGCTCAGCAGAGAGAAGAGCTGGGGGCTGGTCTTTCCTACAGGAAGTTGGTCATCTTCACCCCGGTCAGTATCTGAGAGGCCACTGCTTCCAGGGCACAATAATGCAGAGGGGGCAGAGTTGAGGGATGGTGTAAAACCACACAGCTCTGGTTATTCCCATCTAAGAGTGGAGGCAACGTAGACTGAAGGTCAGCAGGAAAATGAGCTCCTGTGTCTGCCTGGCACTACTCACAGTCACATGCAATTTCTCGTTAACATTTCTTAACTGAGATAGGTTTTCTGCTCTGTAGTTTACAGATGAGGAAAACAGGGCTCAGAGAGATTAAGACCCTTGCCCGTCTCTCCCATTGCCACCTGTGCAGCACGCACAGACCTGCTGTGTCAGAGATCGCGTGTGGGGCACTGTAATAATGCCTCTCCATCAATTCTACCACGTCCCAGGCTCCAAAGACAGAGAACATGCCAGACACAGCCTCTGCCCTCGCGGAATTAATATTCCAGAGGGAAACAGGAAATAAACAATGACACGTTGCATAGTCGACTGCTCATCTGCAATTGCACTAAGTGTCGCCAAAGAGAAGGCTCGGTTCAGTATGGTTAGAATTTACCCACTTCTCCCCATCACTGCTGCCACACTGGTCCCAGCCACCATCGTCTCTCTCCTGGATTCTACAGCTATCTCTGAACTGGTCTCTCGGCTTCTACTCTGGCCAGCCTGAGGGATCTCTGAAGTCTTTTGCTGCGTTAATTGATTTCAAATTTTTTTGTGTGTTTTTAAAAAAATGTGTCAGAAGTCCACAAAAAACAAAAAGTTGATATTTGTACGTATTTTATGCATTTAATAATAACGAGTTGAGCTGGTTTGTACATAAATGACATGATTTTTATGTAAAAATGTTTCGGATATAGTCATTCGGATATATCTGACCATCGTGGCAAAAGGGTTTTAAACGACCAATCAGATCATGTCACTGCTCTGCTCAAAACCCCCAGAGGCTCCCACGTCACTCAGAGAAGAGGTCAAAGTCCTATCCTGGCCCAGAGGGCTAATGTCACTTCCAGGATTAGGTTATAAAGGACTGCCACTGCTATGATACTGGCAGTCTCTCACTTGCTCACTTTGGTGAAGCACCCTGCCAGGTGGTGAGCGGTGGAGAGGCCCACGTGCAAGGAACTGGGGGTGGCCTCTGATTAACAGCCCGTGAGGCTCTGGGGCCCGCAGCCCAGCAGTCTGCGAGGAACTGAGTCCTGCCAGCAGCCACAACAACCACATGAATGAACTTGAACGCTTCCACCATGGAGCCTTGAGATACCTGCCGCTGAGACCTTGCAACCTGTGGGTGACCCCAAATCAGAGACTCAGAGGACCCAGGAATCTGCACCCAGATTCCTGGCACACAGAAACTGTGAGAGCGTCACTGTCACTTTAAGCCACTAAGTTGGCACAACTCGTTACACAGCCGTAGGTAACTTGTTCTCATGGCGATAGTGGAAGTGCAAGAGGGTTACTTACACAAGTGTTTTCAAGCCTCTGCTCCAAGTTGGCTGGCATCCCATGGGCCAAAGCAAGTCACGTGGCCAAGCCGAGGGGTGAAAAATGGGGAGCATTCTGCAATCTTCCCTAATAGACAAGTACACCTGATTATCTCTACTCTCTACAGCACCATTATTTCAATGCTCGTCACTGTCATTTATGGAGCTGCCACTGTGATTATTTTATATTAACTCAGTGGCTCTCAAATAGGAGTGATTGTTTTCCCCCCAGGAGACATTTGGCAATGTCTGGGACATTTTTGGTTGTCACACCTGAGGGGGATAGTGCTGCCAGCATCTAGTGGGTAGAGAGTAGGGATGCTGCTAAATATCCTATTAATGAATAGGACTCCCCCACACCCCCACCCCCACCTCCGACCCCATAGCAAAGTATTTCTGGCCCCACGTGTCACTAGTCCCAAGGTTGAGAACTCCTGCATTGAGGTGATGAATCCTGACCCTCATGCTATGGAGTAAGTTTTATGAGATTTTTGCTTCTGTCTTCTTTTCTGATCCATGTAACCTAGTCTTGCCCTCAGGGACTGATTGATGGAGGCGGTCGGCGGCTTGGGTCCAGATCTATGCAGTCTGGTTACCCTCATCCCAGTTCCATTTTGTCCCTACCACGTAGTCCAGCTCCCAAGTAGGTACTGACACTGCCCTCTGCTCGGATACTTGATGGAAAATTCCTTCTCAAGAGGCATCTGGTGATACCTTTAGAGCAGGCGAAGAGTGTTTAAGTATGCTCGTTCTGAATTAACTGGAGAGTTGTCTCTTACGGAATTTCTCACTGGCAGTGTTAGGCAATTTTAAAGAAATTCAAAGGAAAGGAAAAAGGAATTCCTAAGCAACCAGCATGTTAGCAATAGCCGCCTGGTCTACCCACCAGAATCTCCCATCACGTGTGCAGTGTAATGAAGGCATATGGCCGCTGGGAGGGTCTGGGGGTGGGATGTTTGTCGTGGTGGCAGACACCTCTGCAGCCTGCTAGTGCGTGCTCTTTCCCCTCGCTTCAGGTAACTTCTGTCCTCTTCGGAGCTGCTCATAAAGGTCTTGAAGGTGCTTGAGGAAAGAATAGCTACTGATCCCAGGCAGGGGTACCATGCCTGCTCTGTGCTGTTCTCACAAGGAAGAGAGGTGTGGATATTTCTTGGTTTTCTCACTCTTGGGTGGAAAGACAGTCTGGAAGCCGTCCAGTGGGCCGTGCAATGGATGCAGAAGAAAATTAATGCACAATTCAGAAGTTGGTTCTACCTTGAATGAGAATGATTTGCCCTGCGCCCTAGAGGCTCCTTAAGGAGTAACAATAAGAACAGCCAGCATCTGGGTCCCGCCAGCTCTGTGTTAGTACTTTGCATGCATCTCAGCATTTATTCCTGAACACAGTCCTCTGACATGGGTTCTGTTATCATCCCCATTTCATGGATGCAGAAGCTGAGGCACAGAAGTTACCCTTTTCCAGTTGCACAGCTAGGGAAGCTGGGAGTCAGAGCTGTGCAGTCTGGCCGCAAACCTAGCTCTTCACCAGGATACGAGGAGGCTTCTTTCTCCACAGCCCAAGGAGTCTTGTCCCGCATGGACCTGGCCCCCAAGTGTTTGGTGCGAAGCAGTTGCTTAATGAGAGTTTTTCGGGTGAATAGAGGTCTCAGGTGCTTCTAAAAAGGCACATCATGGACCCCACTGTGGGAAAGCATGAATGGTGAGGTCTGGGACCTGCTGCAGTCCAGGCTCTCTGCTGGGTGTGTCTTCTCCATTGTCCTGTTTGTGCAAAACATTATCAATGGAACAATTATTAGATGGCATCTAGAGCAGTCAGTCACGCGATGCCAGGACTTCTGTGGCCTTCGGATTCCCCACCTGTAAGAATGAGTCAGAAGGAGGTGATTCTCACTGTCCCTCCCAGTTTTAATATTCAGTGACGCTCTGAGTTGAGAACCGGCTCAGATGAGGCTCTGATGCTTTTCCTCTAGGTTCCTTTTTGCCACAATAACAAAATACAAGACTAAAACCACCCACTTCTCAAGTTGAGATTCTGAGTTTAAAGGATGTTTTGAGGAAAACAGAGAATTCAGTGATGGGATTACTTTGCTTACTCGGCCATGTCAGTTGTCAATTTGTCTTTCTTGGCCCTTTCCAATTTTTAATTCTTAAATCATCTATTCGATGTCCACAAGTCCTCCCCTTAAGTCTCTCCCCATCTTAGAGCAGACCCTCCATGCTGTGCAGTGGGCTGACCTACCCCCATAGGTCCTCAAGCTGTGACCCTGGGGGCTCGCCAACCTCTGCCCACTGTCACCTCCTCTGCATTGCTAACAGACATGCCCTTCCCCCATCCCCCACCCCCCTGCCGTCTTTCCATCCTCCTGCCCTTCCCAATAGCTAACATTGCAGTGTTTCACAATTCGCAAAGTGCCTGCAGAGACTTTCTCTCCCACCAGGACCCCCCGCCCTCCAGTCAGGTAGGATGGCAACATCATCACCCCCATTTGGGATAGGAGAAAACTGAAACACAGAGGTTTCATGGCTGGCCGAGCATCAGGTGACAAGGCTGAGCGCTGAACCTGGGCCACCCATCTCCCGGTCCTGTCCTTTCTCCCTTTAACACACGGCCACTATCCCTGCTGCCTGCTTCCACCAGGCTTCCTTCCTCCCCACCATAAAGTAGCAATGATACAGTTGTCCGGTGGTATCCACACGGGATTGGTCCCAGCACGCCTCTCGGATACCCAAATTCATGGATGTTCAAGTCCCTTGTGTAAAATGGTGTAGGACAAAGCGTATAGTTGGCCCTCTGTATCTGCAGATTCCCACCCGTGGATCGAAAAGACAGTCAAGGGCAGAGATTGATTATAGTTGTGTACACTATAGGGGATGGGGGGTGGGCTCTTGTGAACCATTTTGAAATTCTGCCTACCACAGAGGGAGAGGCATGTAAGAGGAAAGTGTAAGGGGAGCAGGGTAGGGACCCCACACAGCTTGAAGGTGGTAAGAGAAGGCTCCCCAGAGGAAGGGAAGTAGAAGTGATTAAGATACAGTGGTGGGAGGGGGTACCCCAGGTAAGACACCATATATGGTGTCCACTGAGGTGCAAACAATTAGAGCTGCAGTGAGGAGAGGGAGGGAAATTCAGAGGAGAGGAGCCTGATCCTTACCAGATGCTGGCATCCCCATTGTACAGATGTGGAAACTGAGGCTCACGGAGTTCGAGTGAATGCCCACAGTCTCTCAGCTTATCAGAGTCAGAACCGGAACTTGAACTAACCGAGAAACTCACCCCACACCACAGGGAACCCCACACGTTGCCCACACCTACCCTTAATTAAACAGAGAAGAGGGAGCTTCTCGTGGCTGACAGCTGCCAAGGAAAGGACTGTGCTTCTTTAGTTGAGTAGGTGCTGTCTGTGATGTTTTGTCTCAAAATAGCGTTTTAAGGGCCTGTGCATTTGATTGGTGCATTTACCAAATTACTGCTTCTCGTGTTTTCTGGAAGCAAGGTGTGTGTGCTTTAGCCTTAAAGACAGATTTAAAGTTCAGAGCCAGCTGGTTAGGTAGCAATGAACACGCTGCCCAGACAGGAGGCACTGAAAACTGGGAAGGGGGGTCGGGATATAAATTTGAGAAAACAATGACTCATCCCTCCAGCCACCTCTTAGTTTAAATTACAAATCACTTCATTAATTCATGTTTTCTTTCAGCTGTGCTTCTTGAGCCCCTCTCGAAAGCTGGTGACGACTAGGAACTAAGGATTCAGAGAGAGAGAAAGCATGGACAATAGTGAAACTAATCACTATTAGTACCACACAGATGTATTATTACCAGGTACCACACAGATGTATTATTACATTATCTCATTGAATTCTCAATTTCCCCTCCAAAAAAGGACCATTGTTTTTCTCCCCTTGCTCATTACCATTCCCCCATTTTACAGATGAGGAAACTGAGGCCCAAGGAGGGTAAATAACATAGTTGCAACGTTCCCCAACTGGGTTTTCACCATCCAGCAGTCAGAGCAGCCCCAGTATCACTTACTTGTGTTTGCTCCCTCTCTGGTGAGAGTTCTGGCCCGTGGACAGCACGGGACCCCTTAGCTATGGTCCCTGCAAGGCCCTGGCCCTCTTGCTTTTCAGACATACCCTGACTGGTGTTTGATTCTGCCACTTTGCCGGGGTCTAACTGTGCGGCCCCAGTAGGGTTGTTGGGAAAGGCTTAAGGGGCGTTTGCTCTAAGCGGAAGTCCACCAGCTTCTGTCTCAAATGCCTGCTGAGAGCTCTCAGTCTGATGGGAAGGACACGGCTTTTGCCTCTGCTGTTTTACCTTCTGAAGGGAGGTTGGCCAGGTTAACAAGATCAGGTGACACTTGGCATCAATGAATGATAGTCTAAAAATTGATGCCATTGCCTCCATTTAGGGCACAGCTGTCGGAAGCCAGCAGTGCATGCATTACCCGCGGAAGGGGCTGCGTCTGAAGCCCGGCGCTGCGTGTGTGGCTTGGTGTCGGGGGTTGGCAGATGAATCAGTAATGCATGTTTCTTATCTCGAGAGCGCATTTTTCTCCAAGGACCCTATCACGGCGTAGGTCCTAATTTAGGTTGATATTTTTTCTTTACTCTGAAAAGCTCTGTAACAAATGTGCAGTCGGAACCATTTTTCTGATTGAGCTAAAATTACCGCGGCTTCATTTTCTTTTCCCTTTGGGTTAACGTCAGTATTTAAAAGGCCTTCCTGAAGAATGAAGCTTTATCTCATTTAAAAAGCTCCACATCTCAATCACAGAGACCCCGGCCATGGTGGGTGACAAGGTCCCGATTCTTGTCCCTCTGCATGGAAGCCATCTGTACCCTTCAGCTGGACGCTGCAGTGTGTTCTGAGACTTGGGTGAAAGCGGCTCGGCCGAAGGTCCTTAATCAAGCTGCAGTCAGCAAATAAAAGGAAGTGACATTTCCCTTGAATCCCTGAAAGGTTTGGATTTCTTTATCAGGAGTGTTTTAAGAGCAGACCCAGGGGTTTATTGAAGTAGGGCACTGGCTTCCACTTGCCAATCTCGACTACTTTTCCTGGAGCCCAGAGGAAATGTATGTGTGTGTGTGTGTGTGTGTGTGTGTGCGCGCGCGTGTGTGTATGTGCATGTGTGCACAAACATTGTGTGTATGTGTGTTTGTGCGCGTGCAGGCAGACTGCTAAGGGCTTCTTAACTTCCCATCTAGTATTCTGCTCCCAGAGCAAGTGTTGTGACAAGTTTAAATTAACGGCAGCAGATTTCCCCAGATGCTTCTCCTTTGGGCAGCCAGCATGGCCTAAATGAATCCTCTCGTCATCTCCAGCTCCGCCCTCTCCCTCACTCAAGGATATGCAGTGAGTTGAGCAGGGTGTTTTTTCCCTTTCCAGTCTTTGTTCACACCTCTGCTCCTTCCCATTTCCACTGCCACCCAGCAGTCAGGTGATTGTCCTTTGCAGCGACGTCCCCGTCCGCAGTCTCTTCGTCTGATCCCTCCTGGATCCGGCCGCTAGGTTAATTCTCCGGTAGCAGCTCAGTCTATGAGCAGGTCGTTCCTGTAATCAGAGCTCCCCGAAGGCTGGCACTTCGTGTTGGCCTGCAGGCTTCCTTTCCCGCCTCTGCTACCCCCAGTTAATCCAGACCCTCCCCTCGGCCCCTGGTCTGCTCACCTCACTGAGGGGGAGGGCAGGGGACTGAATGGAGAGTCCCCTCGGGCCCAAAGCATGACTCTATTCTCCACAGGCCCGTCTCACTTGGTTTTGTGAAAGTCTTTGCACAAGTGGAGAATTCCCGCCAGCTTTCCACCAAAGAAGAGATTCTGCCACTGGGAAAGCAATGTTCTCTCCGTGGTTCCCTCCAGGCGGTTTGCACTTTCTGTTCTCTGTGCCTTTACTCACGACACTCCCTCTCTCTGGAACACCTTCCCCTCCAGCCCCATCCTTCAAAGCCTTGCTGGAAATCCCCTTTCCGTGCCCCCTAACCCCCGAGAGGGAGAGGCACCTTCCTCGATCACCAGGCCGGACACCAGCCCTCTCTCCTCGAGCATCTGAGATGTGTCATCCTCCGGCACACACACGCCTCTGCTCCTTCCCGTTCCCACTGCCACCAAGCAGTCAGCATCACTGTGTCACAGCCACCGTCACCCCTGACTCGCTGGAGATAGACTCTGAGCCCAAGTTTATTTCATCCATCTCTTTAATCATTCATTCACTCACTCGCTCACTCATTCAACAAATATTTACCCGCGCACTTTCCAGTATCAGGTGCTGGGGATGTGATGATGAGCAAGAAAGACACGTTTCTATCCTCTATCCTCATGGACCGTACATTCTAGGTGGAGAGAGTTTTAAAAATAGACTTAACAACTTTGTGAAAAGTGGGAGGAGAGCCACAAAGGAGAATCCTTTGCACACAGTAGGGGGCACTGGTTAGGGCCATGGAGCTCCCCGGACCAAATGTCTTTGCAGCTGAGACAGAGGAGATGAATGGGAACGGGCCAGGGGAAGGGGCTGGGTGGCGACACGGGCAGAGCCTGCCTGTCCCAGGATCAGCATGCCTGAGCCTTGAAGTGGGGCCTCATCTGAAGCCACCCCGGACCTGTGAGTGTGGTAGCCATCAGTGAGCGTGGGGAAGGTGAGGCAGGAAAGGCGGGCAGTGCAGGATAATGCAGGGCTCGGGGGCTTATCCTCTGGCCCCCAGGAGAAGTGCTGGGCCTGGCGCACACTGGGTACTCCCACTGCTTCTGGGTGACTCAGAGCTGTGGCCGATACTCACAGTCATGGCATAGGACTCCTGAGTTAGCAGTGGGTGAGCAGTGGGTGGGTTTCTTATTGCAAATGGAAGTACTGTTTGCAGATGAAAGTTTAAATGGGGGAAGTAGACACAGCACCTGCTGTGTGGCAGGCCCCGTGCTGCACGAGGTCACAGGCAGGTTTTGAAGCGGCTATATTCACTTCCTAGGGCTGCTGTAATAAATTGCCACAAACTGAGTGGCCCCAAACAACAGAAATTTGTTCTCTCCCAGTTCTAGAGGCTGGAAACCCAAAATCAAGGTGTCGGCAGGGCCACACTCCCTCCTACGGCTCTAGGGCAGGATCCTGCTGGCCTCTTGCAGCTTCTGGTGGCTCCTGGCATGCCTTAGCTTGTGGGAGCAGCTATCCAGTCTCACACGGCCTTCATCCCTGTATCTCTCTCTGTTTTCTCCTCTTCTGTCTCTTATAAGGACGCTATCATTGGGTGTGGGGCCTACCCTAATGCAGCATGAGCCCATCTCTATCCTTACCTTACTTACATCGGCAAAGATCCTTATTCTGAATAAGGTTCTAGGGTTCTGGTTGGACATGAATGGGGACGGGGCAGAAGCAGTCTTTATCCCCCAGCAGTGGCCCTCACAGTGTCCCTGTGCGGTTGACGTGGAGATGAAAACTGAGGCCCAGAGGGGCAGTTTGTCTCGGGCCTTACAGCTACACTTGGCCCAAAAAGGGCTCCCACCCAGCATTTGCCTTTCCACGGTGCCCATCGCCCCCTTCCCCTAGGAGGCATGTCTGGCTAGTCACCCTGCCTACTGTTCTCAGCCTGCTCTGTGGTTCAGAATACAAGGATACACAGGGCCTCCCAGCCCATCCGGTCAGAGGCTGGGACTGCAGCCATTGAGATGTGCGGTCCCTCCACCGAGCCTGGTCCCATCACCTGTGGCAATTCAGAAAACAGCGCCAAAGGCTAATGGCATTCGCTGCTGGCCACCACTCTGGAGCTGAGCACAAAGAAGCAAATACCCCAGGGTGTCTGCTTCGTGTCCAGTCCCATTTTTGACATGTTTTATGTTCTTATCTCCCAGCTGCTCACATCACCACTCCTAACTGTTGATTGTGTTTCTTCGTAGAGAAAATGTTGCTCATTTCCCTGAGGTGCCATCTCCCCCCAGTTTACGATGCCACCAGATTTGTTCCCCCACTTGCTGTGTGTTCTAATGGCGGCGGGCAGTGTGCCCTCTCGATTCCGGTTAGCTAGCATAGCTTCTTAATCATCTGCTTTTCAAATAACATAGACCAAATTCCCCCCAATGCAGCATGCCAATATCCTGGGGCGGGGGGGGGGGGCTTTTCTTTCATGGACGGTTTTTAGTAGATCACAGTATCCTTTTTGTAATAAAAAGAGGAGAGTTCCTGACAATTTTCACAAATTTCAGCTCTTGCAAGAATAATTTTCTCTGAATTATATGTGATTCTCCCTTTTCATACACCCCTAACATTTCCTTTGCTTGCAGTGCGGCTTCTAAGCTGACAGTGGAATATTTGGTCTCTTCTGCCACTTGGTTTTCAAGCTGCGGGGGTTTAGGACGAACCCAAAGTGCAGGAAGACCTTACCTGGGGTGAATGCCATCGGCCCAAGCTCCAGAAACGATGGAGGAGGTGACAGATTACGGATTTCATTTAACTCTTAAATCGCAGAACCTCCACCCTTTCCTTTCTGCCTTTATCTTAAGACAGAGAGGAGCTCTGGGTCGTTGAGGGGCAGGGTGGAGGCAAGAGGATTGCCCGGTGTGCCTGTGATGGGGGTTTGGTGGACAGGGCTTACACAGAGAAGGTAGGCAGTCTAGACATGGGACTATCGGCGTCTCTAAGAGTGCGGCCTTGGCTTCCAGGAGTGGTGGGATCTGGGACTGTTATCACAGTCTACTCATAGTTGTCATGTGACTAACCCACAGCTTTGCACGCCCGCTGTTACATGTGTGACCACTTGCTGGCCTCAGGGGTTGTGTCCAGCAGACAGCATAGTAGGTGATGGATAAATCCTTGTTGAATGAACGAAACAATTCCTATCATGATGATTAATTTAAAGATCTGTTACCTTAGTCAGTAATGAATATGTCGAGTGCCTACTACGTGGCAGGATGTGTGCTGGGTGCGGGGATATGGCAGAGAATGTAGCAAAAGCCCCAGCCCTGTGGGGCTTGCGTTCCAGAGGGAGAATTCAGGCAGTAAAATAAATAAGCAGAGGATACTCCACGGTCTGTAGGAGATGGCAAGCACTGTGGAGAGGAAACATGGAATGGAGACGAGGGGGTGCCGTTTTATGGAGAGTGGTCAGGGTGGGCCTCTCCGAAGGTGACATATGAGCAAAGATTAGAAAGAGAGGAGAGAGCCATGCAGGTGCTGGGAAGGACATTCCAGGCAGGGGAAACGGCCAGTGCAAAGGCCTTGTGACATGTTTGAGAAACAACAAGCAAGTCAGAGGGACCGTAGTGGGCAAGAGGGACAGCAGGAGAGAGAGGGCCCGTGACTTAAAGGGCCACCCACCCCACGGCCATGGGTAGATAAGGCACCTAAAGCTCAGGGAAAAAAAGGGCCACGTCTCAAACCTTCCAGCTAGTGAGTGATGGGGTAGGAGCCAGGATCTGGATTCCAGTTCTTGTGCTACGTCTCAACATGACAAGAGGGTCCACCGGAAGATGGCACTTTTTGTGACGTGGTACCCTCAGTGCCTGCCTGCTGCAGCTGTAATTTGGAGAGAAGAAGGATTGCATTTCCCTTTCTTGGTCCCATGAGCCTCTTCAGTCATGAGACACGTCTGGGTGACCTCATTATGTCAGTCTGAGCTCCCCAGCATTCCCAGCTAGACCCCAAATGCTTCCGGTGTCTCTAATGTGTCTTTCTTGGTTGTCCAATGTCAAGATCACTGATTCCTTTCCATGTTTTTTTCTCTTGCTCCAAAAGGTTCTTGTCTCCTTCTGGAGCCAGCCTCATCCTCCAGGCCAGGAATAAATTTAATTTAGGGCATTTACCTGCACAGTCAGTAAATTATTTTTGCTCATTCACTCTGACAACACCATCTTCCTTTGCTGACCTTTTCTGCCTCGTGTTCTCGCAACACTTTTCTTTGCTTAACTTTCCATGCAACAGGCTTTTCCATTTTCTCTCTTTGCCTCTCTTATCATTTTTACAGACTGCCCTTCACAGGCCATTGGGAATCTTTCCTGTTTTGCTGCCTCGTCTTCACTTTTGAAGGCCTGTTTTTCATTTGTTTGTGTTTTGTTCCTTCTTGGGCTAATGACTTTGGAGACCCTCTGACCTGTTTCCCATGGGGTGGGTGGCCTTCACCGTTCTGGGTTGGCCCCTGCCTTTATTTGTGTTACCTACCCAGACACAGGTGCTTCTGATTGCACAGAAGGCTGTTTAGTTTTCCTAAGAAATCAGGACTGGGTGGTGGTTTTAGTGGTTTTAAAGCTTCGTGCCGCTGTGAATTGGCCAAAGAACCTTGAAAGCAGCTTTGTCCATCGCCAAGGTTGGGTTGGATATTTACCTCAAAGATGATATTTATATCCTGGCAGCTGGAGTGCAAATCAGTACAGTCTCTCTGAAAGGTACCTTGGTGATATCTGCTCAGATTTTCAACACATTTCTGGGATTCGAGAAATACTAAGCAGGCTTTGCAGAGATTTGTGGAGGAAACTGCCTACCGCAGCGCAGTTTATTGTAAGAGTAAATTGAAATTCTAATTGTCTATCAATCCATCAGCAGGTTGCACTGGATAAATAAATAGTAGCACATATATTCCGGCATAGTGTGAGGCTGTTAAAAATGGTAAGAACTGATTTACATAAGCATGGAGAGGTGACCAGGAAACAGAGTTAAGTTTAAAATAAGTAAGCAGCCATGCCCTTTATGGGGTGATCCATTTTTATAGAAACAAAATCATATATTCACCGTAGGGCAAGCATGATGTTGCTGTTAAAAGAAATCAGGTGCTTCCCCATTCTCAAACGCTGTCACATTCTCAGATCATTAAGTGGTCATGATATTCTATCTAATTAACATAAAAGGTTTAAACACCCAGAAGAATATCGTTCCTGGTCCAGGTTTATTCGATTGAATGAGAAGAGATGGTCATTCATTAGAACCTCATTTGGTGTTGGTTTGAATAAACATGAAAACGTGTTACCTTCGGAAAGTTATGTGTGCAGGTAGAAACACAATTCGTAGAGAAACAATTGGAAGGATGTTTCCGGCTGCCTCTGTAGGGGGGCTGCCCAAGGATGGGAGGCGTGTGTGTGCGCATGGGAGGCTGTGGCAGATACTTCTCACAGCCTACATTTCTCCATTGCTGAAGTCCTTTTCCAATGAGCAGGGCTTTTTTTTTATGATGAAAACCACATAGAAGGACAAATTATTTGGCTCTGACTTTGTGTCTCTCTCACTTTTGCTTGAGGAGAGTTTTGAACATGCAAAGAGAGCCTGGTAGAGTGAATGCCCACGTACCCATCACCCAAGCCCAACAGTCATCACCTCTTGGCCAGTCCTGCCCCATCCCCAGGCTGCTGCTCCTGTGTGAGGTGGAAACCAATCCCAGACATCATTTACATATGTCTGTTTCCTCCGCTGTCACCACAGGTGGGTCCTAATCCTGACTACCAGGTCCTCCTGCCGGCTGTCTGCCCCCACCCTGTCCCCCGAATGACCTTCTTATACCCTAATCTGAACCCTGCCTTAAAATGCATCCATCACCTGTGACAGGGCCACGAAGGGGTTGTAGGTGTGCTAAGATATCAGTGTTCTCAGCGGGCAGCTGTCAGGGGACTGGAGCTAGCTGACCTAGCCTATGGCCTCAGAGAACCTCAGCAGTTGAAGGCCAGTGAGCTGTACAAATACTATCATATGTCTGGGTGTCACATCGGGGAAGAGTTGGAGGTATTGAAACAATCGGACTCTGCTGCCTGGCACGTAAGGTCCATCACAAACGGCCCTCCATCTGTCTTTGTCAGTCTCAGCTTCCTCACACTCACACCTCTGCACCCATCTCTGCTTTTCCTGCTGGGACTCCTGTGCTCCCAGGGGTGAATCTCAGGGGGTGGGGTGGGGAAGTGGTGAATCAAAACCACCGGCCAAATGTGGCACGTGTTCCTCAGCAGTGCTTTTCCTATAATGCTGCTGCGCCAGTCTGTTCATTCAGCAAGGCTTTCCACAGCTACGTTACTGGGCATCTCCTATTTGCCAGACACTCTACTTGGCACTGGGAATCCAGTGATGGAAACAGACCAAACCCCGCTCTCGTGAAGTTTCTACACCCCTCTGAGTATAGAAAGATGTATGCAACGATGTCCCCAGAATATGGTAGAATTGGGGGCACTCTTTGCACTTTTGTCTTTGCAATTACTTGCATTCGTTAATTTCTTTAAAAGGGCTACGTTTCTTCCTTTTTGCCAAAAACAAACCAACCAAAACAGTGATTTTTCTTAACCTTTCTCACTCTTATGACAAAATCTACAAAGAAAGCACACAGAGCAAGAAGTTAACAGTGATTAATTCTGGGGAGTGAGACTATATGCATGATTATTTTCTTACTTGCTTTTTATGGACTTTTAAAATCCCTCAACCAATTTTGAACTAAAAAAAAAAAAAAAAACAGATAGGGCAAAAAGTGAATTCTATGGAAGTGGCAGTAAATGAGCCACAAAGCAAGGGATGGAAAGATTTTTTTCCTTGTTCTATCTGCATAATCACCACAATACTGCGATACTGCAGCCTCACTCCAGGGCACAGATGCATTGTGGGAACGCTGAGATTACGGTCCCCCAGCTCAGTGGGGCTTTCTCTAAGCCACTTTTTGTGGCCTTAATTCCATGAATGCAAACAATAATTACCAGCCTAAGTAGATTACTCAGCATAGCTTAACCGCCTCGGGGTCCCTGAATGAGTCATATTATTGACTGCTCACAATTAATCTAAAAAATGAAACCCATTGCCTTTCTGGTTCCTTCTTCCCCATTTTGTGCCCGGCTGACATTTCCACAAATTTATTGCCTGAGCCGTTATTTCTACTCGCTGTCCCCATTTTTTCTCCAGAACTGAAATGTTCCGTTAAAACTAATTTGTTTCCGAGGCAGGTTTTCTGGCTTCCTATCCTCATCCCTTCCCTGCCCTGTCCCTTTAGCTCCAGTGGGCTGCAGTGGAATTGGCCTTTCTGTTTATCATTCTTCCATGGTCTGTCTAGTTTTCCAATTACTCCACAAACTCCCTGCTGTCCTTCCTCACTTTGCTTCGTCAATTTTCACTTCCCCTGTCAAGTTGGGGAGAAGTTGGTGCTGTCCCCAATGCCCCAGCATTCCAAATGTTAGTTACGAGTGAGAAAAGGACCAAGAAGCCTGAGGACACGGAAAAATGAATTCAAAGTATTTATTGACTTCCTATTAGTACACGGCACATAGGAGATGGTTGGAAAAAAAAATTAACTCTAAGTAGAAAAGTTTGGAGGTCATTTGTTACACAGCTGTGGATAATCAGTACACACCTGTGTGCCAGGTGCTTTCATTTCCAATGTATTCACCAGTCTGGAACATTCTTCTGCCTCCTCACCTTCACCTACTCTTCATTATGTGTCAATGTGGTTTCATTGGCACCCTCCTCCCCCAGGCTCTGTTTTTCCCCTTTGTGGCATTTACCTCAAATGTAAGTTGGCATTTGCTTGTGTAATTCTTCAATATTTCTCCTAAGGAGACATAAGTTCCATGAGGGCAGGGGCTGTCTTTTCTTTCCTTCCTATTATATTGCCAGTGCCTCTCACGGTTCCTGGCACATCGTGGGCACTCGTATATGCTACAGGAATGAATTAAGCCTCATCTCATAGCAGCTGTATTATAGTGTTCCCACTTTACAGATGAGGAGACTGGGGCTCTGAAAGCACAAGGGGATCCTTCATGTTAATTACACAGTTACCAATTTTTTATGGCTGCTTTCCCCCCTGTGTCCCTTAGCTCAGCACTTCTCAAGCTGTGATGAGCATACACACCTCCTGGGGATCTTGTTAAAATGTGGATCCTGATTCAGCAGGTCTGGGGAGGCCAAAAATCTGCATTTCTAACAATCTCTGGTGATGCCAGTGTTGCTGGCCCTGGATCACTCTGTGTATGTCACTAGGCCCTGCGTGTCATCTGCTCACTGAGGGAGGGAATGGGACAGGTTCAACACCGATGGACAGATTCGCATGGAACATCTAGGTTACGCTAAGCCCTGTCCATTTTTGCCTTCAGTTCTGCTCCAGAACTCTGAGTGTCTGTGTGTGTGGTGACCATCTAAACGTTCAAGCAGGTGGGGCAGGGGCAGAGGGAGTTCTGAATGCCAGTGTCACTTCACCTGCCATGGCTTTGTGAATGAGGCTTCTGCTGGTTTGGTTCCCTGTGTGAGGCCACTCACGGGGTTCTGGAAAGGCCTGCGACAAGCGCTTGTGGAGCTACCTAGGCTGTCCCAAGGCAGCAGCTCCCAGCTGGGCATGGACAGCTGGTGCTTGGGAGAAGCAGATGTACACCCTGCAAAACAACCGAAGAACAAGAGCACAGATGGGGTCCGTGCAGGCTGTGGAGGTGCCGTCACCAGGGAGTCCCTGCTTCCTGCCGGGAGGAGTGTCCCCTGGGAGATGTGTTCCCAGGGTCTCAGCAGATGTGTGGACTGTCCCAGGATCCGCTAGCACCTCCTTTCCTGAGCCATCAGCTGGAGGGTGCTCTCCACAATGGCCATTCCGTGAGTGTCCTGTGAATCACGGCTGGGCCACACCGAGCCCCTTAGAAGCTGTGAGCCCAGCGCCAGAGCTGTGAGCTGCTTTGGAAGTGTGTTTAGGAGTCGGCACCTAAACACAAAGTGTGTTTCGGAAATGGCAGAAGACATCAAGACCTAAATCAAGAACTACCAGACTGCCCCTTTTGACAGCTACTTCCCCCTCCGGGACCAGACGGGAACAGCTGGCAGAACCACCTGGTGTCAGCCTGGATGCCCGCCGGGCAGAAGACATTCCTGGCAAGATCTAATCTAGCTCCACCCACCTCTCCCCTGTCCTGCATCTGGTCCCAGGGTGGTGAAGAGGACCTGGGCACATGGTGACCCCCATCCTGGGATCCTCAGTCATCACCTAACTAATAATAAATACTCATCGGAAAAATGTGAGGGGAAAAAAAAAAGCAGCCGTGAGCCTGCAAAGATTATGGTGCTTCCGACATTGAACAACAACAAGAACAATAAACGTGAGCAATTATTGCGGCGCCTGTGGGTCAGACGCTGCGTTAGCTATTTACCTATATTTGTATTAACTGTTCTCAACATGTGGTCCCCAGATCAGCAGCAGTGGCATCACCTGGGAACGTGTGGGAAATGCAGATTCTCAGGCCCTGCCCAGACCTGACGAATCAGAAACATTAACGGTGGGCCTGGAATCCGTGTTGTAACATGCTCTCCAGGTGACCTTGATGTACGCTCAGGTTTGAGAACCTCAGACCTAGATGAACTCATTTTATCCTGAAAGCAACCCTGTGAGTACAAATTGCTGAAGTGACCTGTCTAAAGTCACCCAGCTGGTAAGCGGGAGCATCAATAATTCCAACCCAGGTCGCTGGCTCCAGACGCTGTGCTCTCAGCCACTCTTTGCACATCAACAAGTGTTTCACCCACAAAACCAGTGCTCAGTGTAACCCGTAAAACATGGGTGAGGCCGTCAAACAGAATGACATGGCGGATTTTTCCTATGATGTCTCATTTGATACGTTTAAAAAATATATATAAACCATTGGATTTTCCCAGAAATGTTCTCTTTTCTTTCTCATGCTCTGCTTGCCTGTGGGATTGCCTAGTGCTGGGCAGAGAGGGTGCAAATGCACAGGGGGAGCAAAACAGGCCTTGGACTTGAACCCAGGGCTTCTTGAATCAATGTGCTTCCCGGTGCTGCAAACCCCTTCTGATGAATTATTTGGATGAACTCATTAGGAACTAAATTGGTCAAAGCTGATGGCCTTAGTTTGGCGATTCTGAGGATCATGGGGGTGCTTGCTAAAATTCAGATTCCTGGGGTCTATCCCCAGAGATGCAGACTGAGGGCATCCAGGAGAAGGCCCAGGAACCTGCATTGTAGTAAATTATCCCCAGACGATTCTAACACAGCAGGTCCCGTAACCACCACATTTCGAGACGCTTAGCTTCCTGTGTTCGAAGGCTCTTCCTGTGCAGTAACATTGCATTTATAGGGTCTTGAGCCCACAAACAAGCATGGCAGCCTAGCCTGACACTTCAGGACCCAGAGTTGAGACTCAGAGAGTCACAGGTTCGATTCCTGCCTCTGGCACTCACAAATTTTATGACCCTGAACAAATTCCTTATCCCCTCTAAACCTCAGTCTCCTCATCTGTAAATCGGGTGTGGTAATAATCTTCTTCCAGGGGGTCCGTGGTGAGGATTAAATGAATAAACATGCATGTTTGGCCCATGTGTAAGCACTCAATAAATTCTTCTTTTAGGTTAACAATAGGCAGTTTTAGAACTTTCCAAAGGTCACTTATTTAGATATGTGTAGAAAAAGATTAGGAAGTCCATTTCTTACGTGCCTTCTAGGCGACAGATGGAGGGTAGCTTTCCAACATGCACCCAACACTGTTCACAAACATGTCCTGCCCATCTTGTGCCCAGTGTTCTGGGGTACAAGGTCAGGGTGGGGAAGGGGCACTGTCCCTGCAGGTTCGTCGGGTCCCTTGGCAGACCACATGGTACATACAGCAAAGTGACAGGGGAGCCACCAGGCTTTCTTCATCCCTGCAGTGACCCAGACAGACTCAGTGGCTCTCGCGTCTGGCCCTGTTCACAATTGTCATTTTTTCATGATAACTTGCCTTTATTCATTGACATATTGCGTTCTCACTGTGTATCTTTCCCGTGTTTGAACTCGTTTCATCATAACCACCCTAGGACATGTACTCTTATGATCCCTGTTTTACCAGTGGGGAAACAGGCAGAGCAAGTTTCCTGTCATGTGCCTTTGACACGTGACTAGAAAAGGGCAGAACTAGAACTCACACCCAAGCTGAAGTCAAAGTACACGCTCCTGACCTCTACGTCCCACGACCTGTGATGACCAGGTCCTATAAAACTTGATCCTTGTAGAAACCAGCCAGGTGACATCCTTAGATGTTCCCCTGCGAATGTCCAAGTCTCCTCCTGAGAATTAGGGCCCAGAGGGATTGATGATGCTTTCTCAGACACTGGGGAGACTCGTCCGTCTTGATACCCAGGTATCTGTGATGTCCTCTTCATTCCACTCCAAGATGGCGGCGTCTTCCACATGCGCACAGACGCTCTGCTGCCAACTTGGGCACAGCGGGGAACCCAGGTGCTCAGGCCTGGTGGAGCCCAAGGCCCCAGCACATAACAGCCCATTAGCTGGGGAGAAGGCCCTGGGTATTCTTTTCGCTTTTCTTTGTAACGTATTGTGGCATTGGAAATTTATTTCTTAACAATTTCACTTACAGCCCTTTTGACAAAATGGGGCTCTGGAGAATGGCACCATTAGCATTGATAAACGCTTTACAATACCATCCCAAGCAAATGGAAATGCCTAATGAAAAGAAAAGAAGCACTGCTGAGTAATTAAAGAGGCTGGAGGGTTTTTTATTATTATTTTTGAGCAATTATGACTAAAAGCCCTAATCAAGCAACACCCATTTTCCCATCCATTTTGAACTCAGTGATTTAAAAAAACCATCGTCCTTGGCGTTGTCAGCTGCAGGCTGATGGTCGCGATGCCCAAGGCAGCCTAGCTGAGCTGGAGGTGGAGGGTGCCCAGCCCTAAGCGCTGTGACGTCTCTCTGGTCCTGAAAGTCTTGCTCCAGGGCCTGCCCCCAGCCCTTCTTTCTTCTCCCCTCCTCTCATGTCTTCTTCCACTCCCTCTTTCCTTCCCTAGGAGGTTTTGTTTCTGGATAGAGAAGTGGTGCTGACTCTTTTCTATACCTTCATTCCTTGTCATAAAGACCACCTAGTTGTAAAATAGCTGCCCGTGGTGCACAAACAACAGATGTGGACTCAATGATCAGAGGGGTTGAACAACACAACTAGTGAGGAGCAGAGTCTGGACTGGAATCCAGGTCCTTCGACTGTATTGGGGGTGGGAAGATGACGCGCATGGTCTCTGGCTCCCCTTGGCCCAACTGTGAGTCCCGGCTCTGCCTGGTGGTCTTGGGCAAGTCCCTTAACCTAGCTGAGTATCAGTTTCCTCATCTTAAAAGGGGATGATAATAGTGCTGCTTACCTCAGGGGGTGGTTCCGAGTTAAGTTCTCATTAAGTGGTAGGCTCCATGGCTGAGGTTCCCAAACTGTCACCGAGTGAAGTCATGGGGGTGCTGTGGGATATATTTTTTTTAATTTTCAAAGGAAACATAGCAACACCACCGGTCAGACACTGTTTCAACATTAGGTGCTGCTATATTCCTTTTGAGGACGTCATTTCTTTGTGAAGCTGGGGTTTTGGCAGTTCCTTTGACCAAAAGCAAATACCCACCAAGATCCAAGGTTGGAGGGGTTGCGCGGTACCCAGCAGGGACACACAGCACCTGTGTACGTACTCGTGATTATTTAAGAACAAAATAACACTATTGTTTTTTCTTCCAATGTATGTGTACTATTTTTTTCAACTGTCTATTAAGTTGTTAGAACCTAAATACTAAGTTCATGGCCTGAACTACTTAATAAACGAAACATTTAGGGATTTCTTTTGACCTATAGGTACCATGAAAAAAATTACTGAGACTCTGAGAGTGCCATGATATGAGAAAAATCTGGCATCTTCTGCCCTAAGGCGCACCCGATGGCTTCCCAGTGTCCTTTGCAAACTAGTTTTCCTTGTAACGACTTTCTGAATGAGCAGAGAAATGGAAGCATACCTGCTTTCCTTGCCCTTCGTTCAGAGAGCAAATTGGGGGGTTGCTGCATGACACGTGGGAGTAGAAGCGGAACCCTGTTTTCAAAACTGCAGCTCCAGACAGCTCCCCGGGTGGTGCAGATGTGAGAAGCCACTTTCTGAGAAGACTCTTGCCCTGAAGAGTGTTTCTCGGGATCCGTTGCTGCAAACCATCAGCTCTGGTTTCAGCTCCCAGACTTTCTGACACGGGGACTTTCCACCCCACTGCACCGGACGTGAGTAATTAAGCAGTTTGAGTGACTGCAGAATGGCTCGTGCATGTTCCTGGCAGCCGTGCTTGGCGTTGAGACGAAATCAAGACGAGACATGCCCCAGAGAAACTTAGCTGACGCAGAGAAAATGGCGTTTGTTTCAAATGCACAGCCCTGAGTTTTCAGTTGATGAAATGGGGACAGAAAAGTTCTTCCACTCTACCCCCGTGCCCTATTGATGTTCGAATCTGCCAGCAGCTGCTGCCACCATGGCCCCTCGTCCACATTAATGACCATGGGCACGCAGCCACATGCCGTAAGGCGGACCCCAGGAGCCCTGGGCTCAGGCAGGTGCTCCTTGTGAGATGTCCAAATAGCCCTTCTTGCAGGAGTGCTCAGAGGTTCTGGAAGGTTCTGCACAAGGAGCACATCTCCAAGGGTTCGGGGCCCCCTGTTCTTCCAGGGCGCGTTTGATGTTCAAGGTGGGGCCTCATCAGAAAATGTGGCCTGAATTATCGGACGTCTGGTTAGTGACTCCTCTGGCATCTAGCCTCCGCTGGCCTCTCCATATGGAACCTTCCCCTTGCCCACTTTGCCGCCCAAGCCCCAGCTGATCCAGATGGCTCTCTGTATGCAGAGGGCCGTGTATCGCTCCTGCTGTGGCTCCGGCTGTTCCTCTACCCAGAATGCCCTTCATCTGAACTCCTGCCCTTTGCAGGCTCAACTCAAGGCCTCCCTCCTCTAGAAGCAACACGTTAGAATCGTGGTCAGAAATCTGAGTTCAAGTCATAACCTCACCCCTTACTCACCACTCGGACCTCCCTCACCCATAAAATGAGGATAAAATTGTACCTAACTCGGTGCTGCTCAAACTGTCCAGTGTACTGAAACCACTCAGGAATCTCGTTCAACTGCATGTTAGGATTCAGCTGGTCTGTGGAGGAGCCTGAGATCCTGTGTTTCTAACGGGCTCCCAGGCGATGCTGATATGGCTGGTCAAGGGGCCACACTGAACCCCAAAGACCTGTCTCGTTGCGTTATATGCAGTGGGGCGAGCGGCGTGCAGAGGACATGCCCGGTTCATGGCCAGCCCTCCGATGGCAGCTGCTCTCGTGTGATGCGAGGCTCCCAGCACACGCACACCCACCCTCCTTCCAGGCGACGTATCCTGGCTGTGTGTCCAGAGCAGTTCACTGTCTGAGGTTAGATGTACCACTAGTTCCTTCTCCGTTCTCTATCTACAACTCCTCGCAGTTTGGTTGGATTCCCCAGTCTCCATGCAGATCTGAAACATCAAAAAGGTAACAGATGTGCTTGAGAAGATACACATCGTGGCTTTTACGATGTGGAACAGGTCATGCCGTTGTTTTCAGAGAGGCATTCATTTTTGAAGGGAACACAAGAGAGGAGTAGGATTTCCTTCTTCTTCCCGTCAGCCCCACCTTGCTTTTCACACACCTTGGGCATTTAGGCTGGACCCCAAGCCCACCCACTGTCCACCAGGCCTGCGTGTGGAAACCATCCAGATAGCTGGGCTCTGAGATAACACGCCAAACCGCAGCACATCTATTGATGCATTTTCCCATGGCAGTCCCCAAGTGGGGATCCAAATATCCAAACATCAGAAGGCTGTTGTAAGGAGAAGCAGCAGGAGACACACAAGCTACTTATCAGACGCTTTCCATTATCCCCACCACCTGTTCCGAATTTCCAAAGCAGGTAATAGCCACTCTTGCACCAAAAGAGAGAAAAGGCAACAATTTTAAGAGCAAGCTCCTTCTCTCACTCTGGGTTTTATATGTTGTAAAAGGGGCTCGCTGTGAAATAATCACTTATTGTCCGAGGGACATTGTGATTTGTAAGCCTCGAGCTTGAGCTAGAGGTTGGCAACAATCTAAACCCGTGAACTTAGAAGAAGAAAAGCATTTGGGGGGAAAAGTGGAGCCACTGCAGGTAAATGAGTTACCTCGAAGAATTAAAGTGGTGGAAAATCCAGCAGAAGTGCAGTCTGGCGACGTGATTGACCGACCGATATCCCCAGCCCATCTGTTCATGTGCAGCCAGAGTTTTTGGCCCTGCTACCTCCAAGGACGAGGCGGGTTACAACCAGAAGTGGTCCACAGCCTCTGGAGAGAAGGGATGGGGTGGAGGGTGTGTGTTTCCTGTAAGTGGGCGTTCTCAAACTTTTGTATGCCTAAACACGGGGAAATGCAGACGCTGAATACTCAGGTCAAACTGCTGGTCCTGCAGTCGGCAGTGGAAGCTGAGCAGCTGGTGGCTAGCGAGCTCGAGAAAGACACGTATGTCGGGAAGGAGAAGCTCATCTCGGGAAAGCCACAGGTGCTGGTCACGAAGATTGAGCACATTCTGGATACTCTGTGGCCCCTGCCAATTGTCCCCAGGGTGGCTCAGGGATGGCACTTATAGATGGCAGGTGTGCATGGAGGGGGAGAAAACGAGGTCAGTGAATGCTGGCATCTGTATTTTGCAAAAGGCCTTCAAGGAGGAGAAACCGGGCCCTGCCTCAGGCAACACAGGAAGCTTGCTTAGGTTTTGTCCCTAAAGTGTTCCAGAAAACAAACAAACAAACTTAAATTCCATTAAAAATGAAATATCTTTGTGTTTTGAACAAAAAAAAATTTAATATTTGATTGGTTTTGTTTTATTCTGAAGCCTAGGATACTCTTTTCAGCCTGTAAGCCCCTTGTTTTATGTCCCTCTATTTGCCGACGTTTGGGTATTTTGCAAGTGTACGTGTTATTTTTAAAGCATGTGTGACCCAATTAAAGTAAAGCTGGGACTGTGAAAAAAATTTAAAAATTAAAAATACAGCTTCCTGGGCTCCTGGGGGCTTGGGTTGGGCTCAGAGACGTGTATTTTTAACAAGCTCCCCAAATGGTTTTGGTGCAGGGGGTCCCGGGACCACACTTTGAGAAGCACTGTCTCAGGTGTGTTCCTTTCTAAAGAAGTGCAGAGGGCGTAGTTGTTGAGCTCAGGATGGTCAGGGGACAAGGAGCAGTGTGTTCACTCACATGGTCCATTCCAGAATTGATTTCAGGCAACTGACTTTGAGGAGACACGGCTGTCGCCCCATTTCATTCATTCATTCATTCATTCATTCACTCAATGCATATTTCTTGAGCAGCAACTGTGTGCCAGCTGCTAAGTGCTGACAGTACCGCTAACCAGACAGATCAAAATCCTTGACTTCAAAGAGCTCACTTACTATGGAAGAGATCAGCAATACAAACGATAAATAAGGCCCCACATGCATTACACACATGTGAGCATAAGTGAGAAGGTGGTAGGCACTATGGAAAGAGAATCTTGTAGGCAGGGAGGATGGTGGGAGCAAATGTTGGAACTTTAAATCAGGCGGTCTGGGACAGTCTCACACAGGAGGTGACATTTAACCAGAGACTTAAAGGACATGAGGGAAGCTGTGTAGATCTGTGAGACCCTGAGACCTCAGGGCACCCCAATATGCAAGGAAGCAGGTGGTAGAGGCGCGATCAGGAGCCACATGGGAGGACATGTGGTTGAAGAAAGAATGAGGTGACCGGCAGGGTGATGGCATGTCCAGTTTAGGACAGTCCCAGCTTAGGCTCAAAATACCACCATAATGATGAATGGTTCCCCATTTTACTCTCAAAAGTTCCCAGTCTGAAGAATAACTTTTATTATCTGTTGACCTGTTTATAGGTCACTGTAAAGACTTGGATTCTAAAGGAGGTAAGAAATCCTTGGAGGGGCTGATTTCATTGGATGATAAAAGGCTCCCTCTGGCAGCCAAGGTGGAAGAAAGGAGAAGACTTAGGAGGCAGTTGTAACACTGCAGGTGGCCCAGGGGTCCCCAAATACGTCCACATCCCAATGCCTGAAACCTCTGACTATGTTTCCTTACATGGTAATAAAGATTTTGCAGATGTGATTAAGATCTTGAGATGAGAAGATAATATATGTAGGGTTTCAGGCATCGACTGGGGCGGGAGTGGGGGGGTGAGAGGGGGCATCTTGGAACTTATTCTCCTTAGATAAGGGGGACTATTGTAATTAGACAAACACGACATGGCCCTCAAAGTCTGAAATATTGACTCTCTGACCCTTTATAGAAAATGTTTGCTGCTCCTTGCCCTAAAAGACCCTTTGGGGTATTTGCCTCATTCACGATGACCTCCCCCATGTTGACGCCCTCGTTTCAGACTACTGTACCATCCACAGGTGAGGCCACAGCAGCCACACTTGGCTCGACATGAGCCTGCCCCCCTGGCCATTGTAGAATGAATCAGGCCGGGCCAAGCAGACTCGCTCTTGGCTTTTGGAATTGGGTTTCCAAGCACGCTTGTGGCTGGAACTGAGAATAAGTCTTGGAACAAAGTTGCCACTCAGCTGATGTTTTACGAATGGGTGAATACATTTGGGAGGTGCAGGGTGGACCTCACCCACAGGGTGCAGACGGAAATGAAGAGGTCCAATCTACAGGAAAAGAACAAAAAAGGAGATGTGCAGGGAGAGGCAGGTACAGACACCACAGGGCTCTGAGAAGAGCAGGGTTGGGAGAGCAGCTATGCAGTTGCTTGTGTCTCTGTTATCTACTGCTGCCTAACAAACCACCACAAACAGTGGCTTAAGATGACACTTATTATCTCACAGGTTCTGTAGATAGGAAGTCTGGGCGTGGCCGAGCTGAGTTCTCTGATCAGGGTCTCGTAAGGCTGAAATCAGGTATTCCCTGGGCTGTGTTTCTTTCTGGAACCCCAGGTCCCCTTTCAAGCTTATGTAGTTATTGGCAGAATTCTGTTCTTTGTGGTTGTGGGACTAAGTAAGGCCCTTTTTCTTCTTAGTTGTTTGTCAGGGGCTACTCTCAGCTCCTAGAAGCTGCCTGCAGTTTCTTGCCACATGGCCCCCTCTCTAGGTCCTCTCAAGTTTCCAAACGCTTAGGGAGGGCCCAGGCCCCCTTAAGGTCTCACCTGATTAGGTCAGGCCCACCTGGATGCCCTTCCTTTTAATTAATTCCAAGTCAACTGATTGTACCTTCATCATGGGAGTGATGTGTCATCACATTCACAGGTTCTTCCTGTGCTCAAGAGAAGGGCATTACACAACGTGTGTCCACCAGGGGTCGGAATCTTGGGGGCCATCTTAGAATTCTACCTGCCACCCTCGGTTCCAGCATGATTGCTGGTTCGTGGCCCTCGACTGGCAGGGGCTAGCCTTTTCTCCCTTGGACCCCACAAAATGCACCCAGCTCAACGTGATAAATGACTACTTTTGCTTCAGTTGGCCCCAGTGGATTTCCGTTAGAGAACCCTGGCTGAGACTGTGATGGGATGGGGGGTCCCAAAGCCAGCCCCTCAATTTCCGCCTCAATTTCCCCTCAATTTCCTGTGGTGTGCAGGAACCTTCTCTCCCCCAGAGGGGAGAGAAGGCAGTAATCACACTAAAATGCTTTCTAAGCTGCCTGTGGCCGTGGCACGGATGACACACCACTGCCGTGAACCCTGGCTGCCGCCCCAGAACACTCAGTCTTAATGTATTGACGTTGGCAGCCCTTGGCTATCTCGCCATGCCAATAAGGTAATTGAAATGGAATTGTCTCCAAGCATCCAATTAATCAACAAATAAATCATAAACCTGTGGCCATTCATTCAGAGAGGCAAAGAGGCTTCTCCCTGGCTTTCTGACCTGGAATTGATTGAGCTCAGACTTTATGTAGCTCTGATGGGCTTTCAGAGAAGAGTAGGAAGGTGATGCAGGTGCTTCTGAAGCCCCAGGAACAGTGTGCTTTCTACATGCGATCTTATTCCTCCCTCAGAGGTTTCACACACTGAATTTCATTCATAAATACATCCTCTTGCGGTAGGGATGATGGTCCACATTTTACAGAGAAGGAAACTGAGCCCCAGAGCACTTCAGCAAATTACCAAAGCCAGTAGAGGGCAGAATCTGGGTTCCAAAGGAGGTCCATCGGAGCTTTAAAAACCATGTTCTTTTCACTCTATGCTGTGCTAGCAATACAGATCTAAGTAAGAAACAGTTTCAATTGTTGAGCCAAATTTTAAGTCCAGGATTGTGCAACATGAGAGCATATTTGAATGGCTGTCCTCTGTCTACCAGTCCTATAGCTCGGCTTTGCCTGGGGCTGGCCTTGGAAGTGGCAGCGAGAGGAAGGGTGTATTCTCTGATGGATTGTCATTTTTATGGGAGCACATTCTCATTTTGGGATCACCGAGCACCTCTGAAAAGCCCGTGAGTTCCCCAAACTCTTCCTTACACCCAGTGCTCCCTGCCCTTTGGATGGGTGAGGAAACTAAGGAACCGTTCTCAGCATTAGCTCAGGAAGTAGATGTGGTTTTATCCCTGTGGGTGCTTCAAAGAACTTCCAACTCCTCCTTCCAGCTCCCCCTTCTTTTTCTATCGTTCAAAGTTCAAATCAAGAAATTGATCAAGGGGCAAACTGGCCGAGCCAAGAGCACAGGACATTCAGGAGAGCAGAAAAATTGAAGTTTTCTCACTTAGCCTCAGAATGACAAAGTGTTGAACTGTCTAACTGCCCCACCGTGTGCGAATGTGTCCCAAGCCCAGGGGGGGCTCCTGTGCGCACTTAGAGAGGTTTGCACCTGCTCTGTGGTTTCTACAAGCAGACAGGAAGCTTATTGTCATGGTTTTGAGTGAGCCTGTGGAATTCTGCTGTCGGAAGTTTGCCCTTGAGCCTTTTGGGGGCAAGGAGGCAGGATACTGGTTCATTGGGCTTTTTGCTGTGCAGTGCAAGTAGAGGAAGAAACCAGCCTTTTCCTGAAGGAGGCGCCTAGACACAGCGGCAGTCAGCAGGAGACCATCTGCCCTGCAAAGCTGGGGTTTTGTCCGTGAGAACCAAGCTGAGTGTGCTGCAGCTGTGTGAATACCCAGCTGCCCCAGAAGCAAATTGGTCCATCCCCGGGGAGCAGTGGCTTCAGAAATCATTGCCGCTCAGGGAACTAAGTGATGGGGTGATGGCAACAGCACCACCAATCCTGGGTTGTGCCCGGTGAGGGGCTGCAACCCCAGGCACACAGACCCTATTCCTGGGCAAAGGCCTCGAAACTGACGTGCAGAGAATTAGTGGGGGGAGAAGGAGCAGAGTTTGATATGTCCCCTGATATCCAGAACATTCCCTCCTCTTCACAATTGCATAGGTTTGCTACTCTGAATTGTTACAACCACCAACTAAAAGTCTGTCCCACCCCGATGCCATCCTGCTCTTGCCTGAAAAAAATATGCATCTGGTCACATCATGGTACTTCTTTAGACCCCTCTGTCATCACACGGCCTGGGCCCCGCAGACCTCCCCGCTGGGGCTGCCGGTGCTCCCACTTTAGGCTTCATGCTGCTTTCATGCGGAGCCACACACCAAGCTGTGCCATATCTCCTTCCTTTGCCCAGAATGCCCGTAGCTCTTTTTCCTGCCATTCCCTGGAAGAATAAAAGGTTCTACCTTTATTGGACTCTAGAAGTTCCAGATACTAAATCTGGAATAACAAAGCCCTTCGGGAGTCCAGTTTTGTCATTTCCCGGTGAATGACTGACACTTTCTTTCCATGATGCCCATGGGAGTGTGGATCCTGCCCTCTGGTCACAGGCCAGGAGGGGAATGAAGGAAAGTTCTGTGGACGACCTTAGTGTCTGGGAATTTTTCTCTGGGAATTTTTCTCTGGGCAGAATCATGTCCCTTATTTCCTTTTTTATGCTCCCTTGGAGGTCTTGGGTGCTGGCCACATACCTGTTCCCAGATGCCGGAGCTGGTGGTTTACCTGCCCCTGCTGTGTCCACGGCCCATTTATAAATGGTGCTTGATTTTAGAATGAATGAATAAATGGATGGAGGGAGGGAGGGAGGGATGGAATTGCCTTTCTCCTCCTGTTCGCTGCTCCAGGGTGGGGATCCTCCCTTGATCATCTTTGCCTCCCCAGCACCCGGCACAATGCCCGAAGCACAGAATTGGTCAATAAATGTCAGCTGGCATGATGCCAGGGAGGGTTGGCTGGCAGCACCGGTCATGGCGGTGACCTGAGACCAAGCAAATGCCGTGGGCGTTTGGAGACCCGGCGACCTACAGTGTTTTGTAGCGCTTGTTGCCTTGGAGGGTTCTAAGAATTCTGGCCCCTTCTCTGCTGTCTAGCTAGAAGGGGGTGTGCAGCCGAACCACCCCCGGGGTCAGAGGATTGAGAGCGCGACAATCTACATGGTAATGGGATGGGGTAGTATAGTTAGAGAATTACTGTTTCTGAGCCTGTGTGTGTTCTTGTTTCCTCTTAAATGATGCTGAGTTACATGCTGAACTAGCATGGAGAGGGAGCAGAGGGATTTCAGGACCTGATCAGGCTCAGAGCCAATAGGTGCCTACTTTTCACTCAAAGATCGGCTTTCCAGAATGGCCCTTGGGGACAAAAACTCTTTCAAGGTAAATTAAAAGTAAGCCTTGATAAAATTTCAGTTTGGTGGTATGTTATATAAGAAATTGATGAGGGGCCCTAAAATATATTTAAATCTTGCTATTTGAGCCAGAACCCAAATATTGCCTTCCTGTTAGCTAACTCAGTGATGCCTGTGGACTGTGATTTTTATTTTATTATTTTTTAGAATTTTTCTTGTAGGAAAAACTCACCTTCTTACTGCTATAAGCTAACGAGGTAGAAAAACAGAACCATCCATAAGCAGGCAGAATCCTCACTTTTGGAAAGAACCCAGTGCAGGCAATTATTTTCTCCAACGTTCAAACAGCAGGATAAAAGAAGGGTCCTTTCCCGCCACTGAATGTCAGCTCCCCGTTGGCAGGATTGTCTGCCTTGTTCACTTCTCGTCCCCAGCATCTAGGACAGTGCCTGGTACACAGTAGGTACTGAATAAATATTTTTGAATGAGCGCCTATATTACAGGCTCTGTGATGACAAAGACCGTGCTCACGTCCGTTTTATGCATTCGTGCGTTCCCACCGCTTAGCACCATAGCAGGCACAAAATCAGAGCTCATTCATTCATTGAGCAACTGCCATGTGCCAGGGATTACTCAGAGCCCCGGATAAATGCCTGTTGAATGAACTAGTGCATACATGTGTACATGATTGAATGAATACAAAAATAAATAATGAGCCCATCGATCCATCAACCAATAAGCAATTCCATTTTCCTTTGCTGCAGTTCTGGAACAATAAGGCTTGAGATTTCGCTCCCTGTACTTTTTCTCAAGTGCTTTGATCTCCCTGACAAACCTTCCCCCTTTCTACTGACTAAAACCCCCATTAAAGTGTCAGCTCAAATGGCATTTCTTTGAATCCCCCCATCCGGTGAGAAGTGAACTCTCTTGCTTTTGCATTGCTTCGTCGCTTTTTATCTCAGCCATTGAGCACAGTTCAAAAACCGTTTGCTGAGCCCCTCCTGCACGCTGCCACGCTGGCAGGAACCGTGGATGCGGAGATGAAAAAGGGCCAGCCTCTACCCTGAGAGTCACTGGCGTTCAGCATGTGGCCTGCCTGCCTGCCTGCCTGCCCAGATTGTAAAAGTGCCCATGGCTGTGAGACAGAGGTTTCCCTGCCTTTGTAAGTACACACAGCACCGAACGCTGAGTCTGGTCAAACAGATGTTTGAGTGTTCCCACGCTCACTCAATGACTGGACATGTGAGGTGGACAGCCTTTGACATCTGTACTTTGGTGGATTTGAAATGTTAGAGCGGGGAGAGCAAGCCCAGCTGCACTGTGCTTAGTCAAGAGGGATACGTCTCTGGCTGGGATTCAGAGAACACTGGACTGGTGGGAGAAGCCCACGGTCAGGGTCAGGGTCAGACCGGCCTGTTACCTACACAGGTGTGGTGGTGGGAGGGGGGACTTCTTTCATAGCTGCCCAAATACTTTCTAAGCTCACTTAACCAAAGTACAGCAGATGAGACCTTAATTCGTTCCCAGACCTGAGGATTCGAGCTTGTCACTAACATCAGGAAGGCTCTGCAGTGGGCTGGAATCTGTGGTTCTCGGTCCTGCTGCCCTCCGAGCTGGCATTGGTTTGGGGCAGGCTGTCTCCTGGGGTCCTCCCTGGCCTCTGCAGCCCCTAGCCTTCTTGATCCATTTTCATGTTGGCAGAGGGATGAGGGAGTCATTTTTTTAGAAACTCCCAGAAGAGTCCTAGGGTTGATGCCAGGTCCCTTATGGCCAAGAGGCTGGGATATGCTGATTACCCGGCCGGGGGCAGGTGTCCACTGGCGGGATGAAGAGCAGGGTCCATCTTAACCCAACTACAGGGACTGAGAATGGCGGCAGAGTGGTTCCCTGAAGCTGGTACCAAGGTGCTGGTACCAGGAGGAGTGGAAAATGCAAGCTGGACACCCCAAAACCACTCCTGCTTATTCTCCAGAGTTATCAAGATGAGTGAATGAGATGACCTGAGCACCTCCCCAAGGACGGCCACCCCACTACCCCCCACCACCACCACCATCAAGTAATGTTGTGTTATTGGAGCAGATCCTGGGAGCCTGCTTAAAATGGAGATGTTTTCATGTGGTTTAGGGGGCAAATACTTCTGGTCCTGCTGTGTGACCTCAGGCAAGTCACGTCTTCTCTGTGGGCCTCAGTTTCCTCATCTCTAACACCATGGGGTTGGTGGAAGTCATCTGATACAGCTTCATGCTCAGAGCTGATGACTGTCTTATTCCATAAGAAGGGAGCTGCCATCCGTGGGCGTCACCATGGCCCTAACCATAGCCCTGAACGGTGCCTTATGTCCAGGTAGCAGTAACCTGGATATTTTGGTACCTTAACACTAACAGTAGCAGTGTTACCAATGGCTGCTGCCATGCTTTACGTGGCTTCTATGTACCTGCAAAGTGCCATATTCAGTATTATCTAACTTAGTGTTGATCACAACCCTATAAAGTAGGAACTGTTGGCCCCATTTTGCACATCAGTTACCTGAGACCCGGAGATGTTAGTTCCTAAGTGAACAGCTAGAAGGTTTTGCACAATGGCCACATGCACACAAGCAGCACTGAAATCAAGCAGCAGAGCATCACCAGTACCCAGAGGCACCTGCGGCCCCTCCCAGTCTCTACCTGTCCCCAAGGAAGCCACAGTCCCGACTTCTAGCACCCGTGGAGCTGCAACTGCTCAGGGTGGTCTGGGTCCAGGTACCTGGTCCTATCCTCGGCGCTCTCCCACCCAGGGGCAATTGTTACCTTATCACACACTAATAACCACGTAGATCCAGTCTCAGGAAATGACACCAATGAAAGGAGGTCTTGATGAGACCACCCTATGGCCTTAGGACCCAACCCAAAGCTTTGGCCGAAAACCTAAACAGACCTGATACGGCCCCAGGAACACAGATGCAGGACCAGCCTGGCAGCTGAACGTGCTCACTCATATCATGGAAAGAGTCTTCCTTCAACAAAGGGCCTTCTCTACATCTGTGTGTAAATGATAAGCAGCTCCAAATAGGTAGTTGTAAGGAAGGATAGCACAACAAGGTAAATGAAGACTCCCCCAGAACAATAGCAATAGTGGAGCTTTATTTTTTCCCCCTGCCGGAAGCAAAGCCAAAAGTAATTAGCACTGTGAGAGTGAGGGGAAGTGGCTGCTGATCCTACAACACGCTAATTAACAGTTGCTAATAGGCGTAATAAAACTGAAAGGAGGCTTTTGTAATCTCACCGTGGAATGACCGCGTGGGATGGCAAAACGCTGGGTATCGGAGGGCCACTGCTTCTCGGGCCATCCACTTGGAAGGGGCTCATTTCTCTCACGTTATTCGGTTTGATGGGGTGAAAACAGTGGTTACATGGAGTGAAGAGCGGGAAGGCAGGTCTCTGTGGTCACTAGAATTATTACCACTGATAACAAGATGAACACCGCGCCCGTCCGAGCCTCGTTTCGACCAGGGGTGTCCAAACTTTTTTCAACGTTTTCACCAAGGGCCATAGGCGGTAACGTACACACACAGCCGGGCCACTCGCTCGCGGTGAAGGCCGTATTGCCTCACCTGGTGTATTTAAGTAAACTAAACGTAGTTTTGGAATGTGCTGCGGGCCGATTAACAGTGGATCGCGGGCCGCAGTCTGGACACCCCTGGTCTAGACACACGCTGACTGAGACGCTATTTTCTTGACTGCTGCTGCCATCACCCTCCCGAGGCACAGTTTGCCCGTGTGCTGGGGGAGGATTGTTTTTGTGCGTCCTGCGTTGGTCTTTCCGGAGCCTGCTCTGCGCAAAGCCGTCCGCTGGGCCGCGGGCGTGGAGGCAGATCCCTTGGGTATCAAGGCCCTGCCCGCGTGGAGTCGATAATCCCGCAGACGTGAAGTAGAGCAGAAGTTGCCCCTGCAGACCGAGCCTCGTCCGTGGCGCTACCTGATTCCTCACGGACTCCAACTGGTTCCATCTTAAAACGCCGTCGGCGTGGACCCCAAATTAGATGCTCAAAGGCCCAAACCGCCCCGGGGTCCTGACGGGCGGGGGCTGCTGCGCGTGCCAGCGCCTCCGGGCTGATGGACACGGTCTCCAAGGTCAAGGTCAAGAAGCAGAGGTGATTTTCTCTCTTTTTTGTAACGAAGTTTTGTATACTTTATGGAGGAATAACTGACAAGTATAATCAGAGGCCTTTAAAATGTACAGTGTGAGGACTGATATACCTTGTGGAACGGTTACCACGATCACGAGGATGAACACATGCGTCCCCTTACCTAGTTAACTGCGCATGCGTACGTGGTGGGCTTGCTTAAGACCTGCTGCTGTCAGCCACTTCCAAATATGCAATGTATTTATTGTATCATATCACTACACTATCCCGTATTATTACTGTCGACTGGACAAACAATTCTCCCGGTAACCCACCAAAAGAATGAAAAACAAAGCCACCAAGGCGTGTGTCCACTGGCTGGCTTGTGTCCCAACCAGCCACCCACGTGGGAAAAAAGGGGCGGAGACCAACATGGCTTCCCCCTTTAATCGCATCCCTCCCCGGAAGTTACCACAAAGTTCAACCGGAAGTCAAGACTAGAGGGTTAACAAGGGGGCTCAGCTCTACCCATCGTCCTCCCAGCTCTATGGTTAAGCACCTTAAGATGCCAGTTCACTTTTATCATTACCTATAGGCACCTTGTAGTACATTAGAGCCTCAGAACTTATTCTTCTTGTAACTGAAAATTTGTACCCTTTGACCTCCATCACCCCATTTCCCCCTCCTCCCAGCCCTTGAAAACCATCATTCTAACGTGTTTCTATGAAATTGGCTTTTTTTTTTTTTTTTTTTTTTAGATTCCACATATAAGTGATACCATAGGGTATTTGTCTTTCTCTGTCTGGTTTATTTCACTTAACATACTGCCCTCCAGATTCATCTATGTTGTTGCACATGGCAGGATTTCCTTCTTTCTCGCGGCTGAATAATATTGCATTGTGTGTATATATATTACATCTTTTTTATCCATAGCGTGGCTATTGTGAATAATGCTGCAATGAACACGGGTGTGCAGATGTCTCTTCGAGATACTTGAACTCAATGGCTCAAAAGCAAACAATCCGATAAAAAAAAAATAGGCAAAGGACCTAAATAGACACTTTCCCAAAGAAGACATCTAAATGGCCAACAGATACATGAAAAGGTGCTCAGCATCACTAATCATCAGGGAAATGCAAATCAAAACTACAATGAGGTATCACCTCACACCTGTTAGAATGGCTATTACTAAGAAACCAAAGATAACAAGCGCTGGCAAAGATGTGGAGAAACTGGAACCATTATACACTGTTGGTGGGAATGTAAATTGGTTCAGCCATTATGGAAAACAGCATGGAGGTTCCTCAAAAAGTTAAAAATTGAACTACTATATGGTCTAGCAACCCCACCCCTGGATATATACATGAAGGAATGTATACATATGGCCTGTCCCTCAGCCCCTCTAGTATCTGTCTCTATGAATTTGCCTATTCTAAGTACCTTGTATAAGTGGGATCATTTAATATTTGTCCTTTTGTGACTGGCTTCTTCCACTTAGCAGAATGACCTCTAGCTTCATCCATGTTGTAGCATGTGTCAGGATTTCCTTGCTTTTTTTTATTGTTATTATTATTTTCAGTTACAGCTGACATTCAATATCATCTTATATTAGTTTCAGGTGTACAGCATAGTGGTTAGACATTTATATAATTTATGCAGTGGTCTCCCGATTAGTCTAGTCCCTACCTGGCACTATACATAGTTGTTGCAATATTATTGGCTCTGTTCTCTCTGCTGTATTTTACTGGATTTCCTTGCCTTTTAAAACTGAATAATATTCCATAGTATGGATATGCCGCATGTTGTTGATCCATTCATGTGTTTTGTTGGACGTTGGGGTTGTTTCCACCTTTTGGCAATTGCAAGTAATGCTGTTACGAACATGGGTAAAGTAGCATCTGTTGAAATCCCCACTTTCAATTATTTGGGGTGTACACTGAGAAGCAGAATTGTGGAATCATGTGATAATTCCATGTTTAATTTTTGGAGGAACCGCCAAACTGTTTTCCTCAGCAGCTGCACCATTTTACATTCCCAACAGCGGTGCACGAGAGTCCCAGGTTTTCCACCTCCTCCCCTACACTTGTTATTTTTCTTTTTTTTCAGTAATAGCCGTCCTAATGGGCATGAAGTGGCATTAGGTTTACATTTGCTCAAACAACAAGGTTTCAGCGCTGTCCTACAAGTTTTCAGCTTAATTGTTTTCCTGGTTTTCCATGATTTCACCTTTTGTTTTTTTCCTCTCTTGAATCAAATGGTGGCGAGGTGATCAGGGAGGTGCCTTCGAGAAGCTAAGCTTTTGGTCATCAAGTGCTGGCTGGGAAAAGAGGCCCATCCTTTAGTCCCTCTCTACTGTGACTTGGATGGCAGTTTGTCAGGTTCTGCCCAGTTCTTTTCACCCAGAAAGGTAGACTTCTTCAGATAGCATTGGGTTTTCTCCCAGAAAATCTTATATTTACAAAAATAAATCTTAATGAGCCTTCAAGGGCACATGGGCAAAAACAACCACTTTTCTCATCCTTTCTGACAGTGTTCAGTTCACAGGAAATGGGAGGGACTCAGCTCAGGAATAAGCCCCCCTCTGAGGAAAGTAGTAAATAGAGTGGATTTCACACGGTTGGGAGTTCACAGACCTGGGTTCAACCACTTACTGGTTTTGTGACTTTGGACAAGTTGACCTCTTTTGGAGGAAGAGGTGGAGTTGTACATTTCTCGTTTCCTTAATCTCTGTGCCTCAGTTACCTCATCTGTACAATGGGGATAATAATTGATCTTTCTCCTGTGGACTGAATGAGGGAATGCCTGCCTGTAACTCACCTGTCAGTGGCTGGCATATGACGAATGTTCCATCTCTGTTAACTTACATTAATTTTGCTAAGGTTGGTGTCTCTCAGCGTCAACCTCTTCTTCTGTAAAATGGGGCTGGTAATAGTTTATGTTTCAAAGGTTGCTGTGCAGATTAACAGAGCCAATGCATGTAAAGCTCTTGTCATAGGCCGTGTCCATAGTAATTGCCCAATAAACCGAAGTCATGTCGTCACTAACAGGATCACTGATGCTAACCTCCAATGCCTCTGGACAGGCAAATGTGTATCCTACCTCAAAAGATTTTGATGATATCCAAGCTCAGTTTCTTGAGCCATAGCTTCTGAGAAGAAAGTTTCACAAGCATCACAATGATCTCCTGAACTCTGTAGAAAAAAGAACACTAATTCGTCAAAAAATACGTTCCCTCTCGTCAATTTTCTGTTTGACCCCAGGCAAGTCACTCCAGTCCCTTGGCCTCAGTTTCCTGCTGTTAAAGGATTCTGTCAAGGATGATGCCAAATGAGCATGGTCCACCAGCGATTACTCTCCACGCAGACATTACTAACTGATCCCAGCACCTCTCTCCACGGAGACCAGCCTTAGCCTCAGAATCTTTCTCAATGCAGTGCTACAGGCAACTGGCAATCAACGGTAGTTGGGTAATGAGCCGAAACCTATTTGATGTTCTAAGTGGAAATCTGATTCTGTTATAAACTCTTCTCCGGCGCCGCCACAAACATGGGCAGACATGCTTTTTCTTTTTTTAAAAAGTCTCATCAGTTTGAGCCACTGAATGTCTTCACTAGGCCAGGTGCCTGAGAACACCCTCGGTGAACTCAAAAGTGCTCTTCAGCCACTCTTAAACTTCCTCTAGCAGAGGGCTTCGGCTTGGCCCAAAGAGGTGGATGCGAACCGAGGAATTAGTCCTAAGGGGAGTGACAGAGCGCCTGGTGCAGCCCAGCTCTTCGGGCTCTGTCCTGGTTACTGGAGGACAGCAGGCTGCAGTTTCAGTGGGGAAAGCGGAGTGTTTCTTCTGAGGTTGTTTTTTCTGGGTCCTCCTGCCTTGGTGCTCAGGACTTGTGTGTTCCCACAGAGGCCACCAGCCCCCTGTTCAGACTGAGGGCTAACAGGCATTCTCCAGCTTCTTTGGTTCCTGCCTGCCCTGGAATGGCTGTCCTTAGCCAGTCCTGAGAGACTATATATGGGATAAATGTCATAGGACAAAAACAAACCCCCTACTAAAATTATGAGCGTGAGAGAGAGAGAGAGAACTGGTGAAATCAGAGACGTGGTGCTAATGTCACTTTCCTGGTTTTGATATGTAATAGTAATATGATTATGAAGACACCACCATTGGGAGAAGCTTTATTATGGATACAGGGGACCTGTACTACTTTTGCAACTTAGTGTGTGTCATTATTTCCTAATAAAAGTTTTCTTTACGTGAGATCCTTGCACATGCATGGAATCATTTCATGACAGTTCTCATGGGGTGTCACCATTGATACGGACTCCTCTGCCCTGTCCCCAGGAGTTCAGGGTATTGCTACAGGAAAGCAGTCACGGCCCCAGCATTCCCAGCAGGGGAAGCTGAATGTCTCACCCCGTCTTGCAGGCCAGCTGTGCACCTGAGTTCACAAGGGGCACAAAGCTCCCACTGCTCCATCTTCCAGATGTGAACACTGAGGCCTCAGTCACAGAAACCCCATGCGCCTAGAGAAGCTCCTAACCTGGCGTCTTTTTTCTTTTCAAACTTGTAATCGGTGCCTTGGTAGCTTTCTATGTTAAAAACAGTTGCTTCTTCAATTTCTGTACATGACAAGGTTTCTTTTCTTAAAAAACAAAAAACGGCTTCAAAACCCATTTGTCTTCCATTCCCTCTGCAGAGCCTTAAGGAGCCCAAGGCCTGGGAAGAAATGATTAATTTGGAGACTTGTTAATTACTCTTGTATTGAGGGAAACCTCTACACTTACTCTAATCTCCCGAAGATGGCGTATCTTTGAGCCCGTGTTGCTTGGTCAGGGGGCAAGCACCTGGCTGCACTTTAGAAAACACTCGATTTTAGAGATTTTCATTGGGAGCGTTCTCACATCATGAGACTATCACTGGAAATAGCAGCAGATGCTATTGGGTGAACGGCCAGGCCCAGCCTACCCCTGAGGTACCATTTTTGTTCCCGGCTGAAAGTGGTTCAGGCCCAGTCACAGAGAGGGCTGGCATGTCACGTGGGGAGATCATTTATAATGGGATCCAGACTCCAGACGCTTTCCTTCTGATAGGAGATAGGAAGCTTTGTGTGTTTGCTTGTTTGTTTGGCTTTTTTAAAAAAATAGCTTTATTGTCCAGGGGAAATGATATGTACTCACTGTAAGTTAACCCTAAATTCCAACCACCCAGATATGATCACGGTTAACATTTTGATGAGCATTCTCCTAGATCCTTCCAGGCCTTTAGACACATGTGGATATTGGGCATCCACGTGGATATAATGTATCCACGTGGATTTAATGTAAACTTGCATGCCATTCTGAGTAATATACACTTGCATGCCACGCCAAGCTTTTCCATTTGCGTTGTTAGAAGCACGACAGTTCTTATCATCACTATCATTGAATCCGAACCTTTTTATTTCGTCGCCATCTAACTTACAGCTGTCGTATATGTAGCAGTTACCCAGCGCTAAGCACTGTTCCCACCACTTCTCAGCTTACTTCATTTAATCCTCATAACATCGTTATCAAAGCGGTACTACTACTGTCTGCATTTTACAGCAGACAATACTGAGACACAGAGAAGGTGTGAGACTTGCCCAAGGTCAACATCCAGCAGTCTGGTGCTAGAGGCCATGCTCTTAACTGCTGGGCTGCACTGCCGCCCATGCCCGAATCCAGGCAACCCTGAACCCATCAGGTCCTGGGATGGCAAATGCTTGATACACACGACACCATTCCATGTTGTTTCCACGGCAGACATCACTAATGGATCACAGCACCTTTCTTCCTAAGCATAGGATCAGACTGGCATAGGATCCTTGCTACACCATCATGGCAGCCACTGCCAAGCTATTGGGATGGGTTTGTGAGATGATGCCTGCGTAAGTATATGCTTCCCCTGGATCCGTGGAATGTGGTTCTCTCCTTCTGTGAGTAAGGAAATAGACCCAGGAGGGGAATTTTATAACAAAGGCTACTGAGACGCAGAGAAGGTGTGTCTAGATGAGGAGCAAAACCAGAACTGGTACTTGGCTCGTCCAGTCACCGGATCGACCCTCTTCCCTCCCTCCCACTGTTTCCCCAAATCTAACAAAATGAACAATGGTTACCTTTGGGGACACATCCTCATCAGAGTTTTGTTGCAGCCTGACTGTGCATTTGGGCAACTCTGAGTTAACTAGAGAGTTGGGGCACAAAGGATCCTTTTATCACAATGCACTTTACAGAGGACACTGCCAGAGACAGGGCATTCATGACACCAGTACTTTCCGTGTATACAGTGGCCACAGCTCAGAGGGCAGCAAATCTTGGCTGATGTCAGTTGCCAATAGTTTACTGATAATGTCCACGATTAGAGGGCAGCGAGGGAGATCCAGGAAGCAGGGCTTCAAGGCTCTGCACTCACTCAGCGAGCATGTATTGAGTGCCTCCGGTTTACGCAGAGACCAGGGTTACACATGACACAGTCACAAATAATACAAGATGGTATTTGTGGGGTTTCATCTGGAGAGGACCCTTTTCTTTCCCTCTCCAGTGTGGTTTCAACTGAGAATTAAAGACACGGGAGAAAGACAAATGGAGGTCACAGTCATTACCAGTAGAGCTGATTGAGAATCGAGACTCGGGTTTTGGCCAATTCTCCACCCCCACAGCAGGCAGAGCTGAAGGACTGCAGGCCCCCAACTCCTCACACACAGGAGCTAAATCTTCCCCAGTGCTTACCTCTGGCAGAGAACGGACCAGAATGCATGTCTCATGGGCCTGCAGGCTCCAGGCAGGCCCTTTTCCTCTCCCAAACTTACCAGCCACACAGGAGTGAATGAAGGAGCAGAGGGGGCCCCAGAGTGTGGGTGAGTAGAGCTCCCTCCATGGCAACACTTGGCCAGGACTTGGGGGCTCTCCTCTAACCAGCCTGTGGGAAGTCGGCACAGGCCTTGGGGATTCAGAGAAGGTCAGTGTGAGCTCCAGCCACTGGACAGAGTTCTTGGTGCAGAGCCCCTGACCTGGGCCTGAGAGTCGGGTTGGGTTTGGGGCTACAGGATGTAGGCCAGGACCCTGGGCTTGGACGTAGATGGGGGAAGGATAATGATTTATATGGGACACAGTGAGGAGACCTGCCGAGGTATTGTACTGGGCGTAATCAGATAGAAAACACCACCTTTTAAACCTTGTGACTTTAGCAGGACTTCAGAATTTAAATCCATGAATCCAGATTTTTATGTAAGTTCATATTGGTGTATGAAGTCTGTGGCTGAGATTCACACTTCATGGCATGTGGGAAATGTTCTCATGCAAGGAGAGGGAAATATGTGTCCAGGAGAAAGAGAACAGGCTTTGGAGCCTCATAGATGCTCTGTCAAATCCCAGGTCCTCCGCCTGCTAGCTGTGTGACCTTATACAGATTACTTAACCTCTCTGAACGTCTGCTCCTGCCTTCATTCATAAAATGGGAACAATGATATGAATTTTCCAGACTGAAAAAAAATTGTTAATCAGCTTGCAAAATGCCATTGCTGTGCTTGTCCCTTAATTCCCTTGCACCTCCCCGCACCCTCCCACCCCTCCACCTAGTATTTTGATACCAGATACAATCCTAATTCCCAGGTGAGAAAAATTTTTGGAAGTTTTCTTTAAAAAATTGTATAAAGTTACAAAGACAACTTGTACATTATGGGTTGTAGTTGCTTTTTGTTTTTGGGTTTTTTTAAGGAAGGAAGGAAAAAGCACTGCTGGGATGTTATGATCTGCAGAAGTAACTAACATTCATTAAGCGGGAGGTCTCAGAGTGGATTCCCACAGTTGCAGAGGAGGAAATGAAATGCAGACTCAAATTTGCATAATTGCTGAGGTTTTGCTGCTCATTTGCCACTTTGCAGGGGTGTGTGTGGAGGGTAAGCCCTTCCTGGCCAGGATGCCCTCCTTGCCCACGCACTGGTCCAGCGGGGTGACTTTGCCCTCTTAGGAGAAACCTGGAGAATTAGCAGGCACACAGAGCTACCTGTTGGCTGGAACAAAGGTCTTGAAGGCTTTCAGACACCCCTCTGGCTAGAAAGGAAGTTGGTTTAACAGCTGACCCGTCTCTAGAATTGTACTGAGGACTCCATTTGAACATACGAGGCCATGTCCACTGCGTCTCTGCCTGGATTAGTGCCTCCTGCTTTCTGCTAGTATCTCATGCTATGGACCAGATGTTTGTGTCCCCCAAAAATTTGTATGTTGAAGCTGTAATAATCTCTCCAAGGTGGTGGTATTTGGAGATGGGGCCTTTGGAAGGTAATGCGGTTTGGATGGGTCATGGAGTGGAACCCCATGATGGGATTGGTGCCCTTATATGGGGATGAAGAGACCTGAGTGCCTTCTCTTCTCTTCTCTTCTCTCCTCTACCCTCCCCTCCCTTCCCTTCCCTTCCCTCTCTCCCCACCATGTGAGGAAATTGGGAAGAGAGCCCCCACCAGGCCCTGGCCATGATGACACTCTGATCTCAGACGTCCAACTCCAGAACCGTGAGAACCAAATGTCTGTTGTTTTAGCCCTCAGTCTGTGGTATTCTTTTACAGCAGTCTGAACTGAGACTCCACCAACATTCTCATACAAGCCCATAACAAGCCCTCATAAAAGCCCACCATGAAAATAAAGCCCAGTGATGGAAATCAGCTTCCCCAGGTCAGGGTCAGGTTTCGAACCCACGTCTTTCTGACCCTGGATCCCATGGTCTTCAGAGTCTGAAGGGACATCCTGCTCTCCAAAGAGACCATTGGAGGTTCTTCCTTGCCAGCGGGACATCTTCATTCGCCATCCATCCTAGGCCAGCCCTCGGCTGCTGCCTGGCCTATTCCTCACAATAAGGGAAGCCAGCACACACAAGAGTTAATGGAAAGCCAACTTGGTTCTCCTGTTGACTCACCTTTGGTCTGACCCCGGGGGTCCCGGTCGATGTGACTATTATACAGCATATTTGAAGTTGAGGTTTTGGAAATGACCCTTCTGATAGCAGACCAGGATCTCGCCCCAGCAGTGCCTTCCTTATCTATTATTTCCCATTAAAATACACTGCAGTAAGAGTCAGCGACAAGCTTCCTCGGGCAAAGAGCCCTTCACAAGGCAGTCTGGGACACCCCCAGGGTCTGAAATAAAACCACACCAGCCCCACTTTCACTCCCCAAATCCATGCACTGAAAATACAAGGAGGGGCAGTCGTGGGTTTTGAATGTCTTCTTCCTAAGGAGTTTGCTGAAAGAAGAACAATTAATCTCTTTATCATAACTGGCCTGGCCACATTTCAACACTGAAAAGAAAAGAAAACAAAAAGCACAAAACCTTTTGTATTTCCGCCAGCAGAGGGGTAAGGGATAGGCTTCTTGTCATTTTGCAGACATTTTTGGTTAAGTGTCCTTTTACCTTTTAATCTGTGCGTTCAGGTTTCGGAGATTCTGTTGCAAGAGGGAGAAATTGTCACACCTCGCTTGTCTGCCAAAGGGCTGTGAAGCTCACTTTAGAATCCCTGTTCAGAAGCTCAGAAGTTTACACAGAAAGAGTTTCAAGGCTGATGACACTGTCTAAATGACTTATACCTTAAACATCACCTCACCTTGTTCTTCTGCTCCCCAGTGTCCACTGGAAATTAATAGTTATCGTACACAGGTTTGGTCTGTTTTTACCCTCAGTGTCCACAAACCGTATTCTGTCACTATATGGGGCACAGAATTGTGCATTATCACAGCCCATCGTTCACTCAGGGCCTGTCTGCTCCTGCTTTCTCTGCAGTGTCCCATTTCTGAGCAATGGCAGGAGAAAGATGGAGCTGGCTTCTGAAGCCAGAAGGAAGGACTGGGATATATGGGAATGAACAAAGAGATTGCAATCATAGACTAGGTTTGAGTCCTGGCTCTTCAGCATACTAGCTCTGTGACCTTGAGTCAATTACTCAGCCTCTCTGAGCCTCAGTTTCCTCATTGGTAAAATGGCAACAGTAGCGAGCCCCTCGGGGTTTTATGGGAAAAACAGATGAACTATATGGAAAGTGCACAGTGACGAGTTATGCAAATATCAGATGCAGTTAGTAGTTTTGTTACGTGGAGGAGAGTCTAGGAGGCAAACCCCTGCTTTTTAGGAGGACTATTTGACTAAGATGACACATTGTAATAGTTCATGTCACTCTGGTGTCGAATTGGAAGAATCAAAATTTCTCCTATGGACTTGGGTCTCTTCTGATGTCATCTCTTGGGCGCATGCACCCTCTGTGTGTTGAGTATGGATTCAGAATTCATGTTCTAGCTGGTCCAGCCTAATTGCTTATATAATCTCCTGTCACCATGATTTGCCTTCTGTTTAAGAAGGAAGGGAGGGAGGGATGGAGCGAGGGAGGGATGAAAACATTCAGACAACAATGGCTCCACTGCCTTGACTGGAATGTGTGGTAGTCTGAATTACTGGTCCCAAGTCTCCCCCCCATGGAGGAGTGGTGTTTCACAGCCACGCTGTTGCCATGGCAGAGGGGGCGGAGTGGACTTCCCCTTGACTTTAGACGCAGCCATGTGACTTGCTCTGGCCAATGGGCCGTTAGCTGGTGTGCCACAGGCAGAAACGTGGAATGAGTTTGGGCTGTGATCTGCTTTGCTACGGACGTCTGTACTCTCCCAACCCTCCTGCCCCCATTCTTGGGACAGGCCGGGAAGCAGCGGGAGGAACTCGAACCTCTGGAGAACTTTGAGGATCTCTTTGGCCTTTCAAATGATGAAAAGGTGTGGCCTTGCATTGGTTACTCTTATTTTTCTGGAAAGCAACCTTTTTCAAGTAGGGTCATTTGAATCCAGAAATGAATAAAAGTGAAACAGAGAAAGTGAGAGATTGAGGCCAAGGCGGAGGGGGGGCGGACGGAGAGAGAGGGAGACACAGGACTGAACTAGGATACCTGTACAATGGAAAGGAACTTGAAGAAGGGATCGGGGTTCTCTTGGAGGTTAACTTGGGGCTTTGGCCTGGCTGAGTCTTGTTAGACTTTAAGTAAAAAGCTGCAGCGATGGGGAGGCAGATGTAGGGCAGCGAGAGTCCGCATCACAGCAGCGCCTGCCCGGGCCTGACATTTCTTATTTTGATAATTGATGTGGCCAAGTTGAAGCCTGTCACCGTGAGAGCGTCGCGCCATGGCTTTGGTGGAGCCAGAGCTCTGTGAAGAGTGAGAAAAATCTATTTCCACTGTCCACTGAGTGTTGTTTGATTTATTGCTGCTGGAAGAGGAAATTCTTTATCTCCCACCCCCTCTTGGAGAGGACTGTTTTACAGTTTGCTGTTAGAGGGAGTCCATAAAAGAAGTTATATTTATCCAAACTTTGGTATTTTGATAACCTTCCTTGACTAATCAGAGGACATTGAACATTCCCAATTTTTACGACCGTCGTTTGTTTTTGATTAAGCAGTTAAGGGCATTAAAAGACAATCTGCAAGAGAGTGTGGCCAGCATACCTGCAGGATCCTTTCATGCAGTAGGAAGAAACATCAGAGGGCTTTCATCTTTCACGGCCATGGAGGGAGGACAGAGGGGCTTGCCAGGAAAGAGCAGAGGATGGGGTTCGGAGTCAGATGGAGGCTGGAATACTGACTGCCTTTGGAGAGCAAGTCAGTGAGCCTCAGTCCACCAACCTCAGTCTTCTCATCTGAACAATGGGTATGTATGGCAGACCATACATCCCTTTAAGCCTTGTTCTAAGTCACCACCCCGACCCACTTTGTTGTGCTTCTGCTTCCCGCATCCTGTACCTGAGACACCTCTTCTGAATATTGCACTTGGCCTCGGGACCCACTTTGCCCACATGCCCACAGAGTTAGAAGTGCCTGGAAATTGAAGTCTGTTCAGGGCAGCCCTCAGCAAGTGACTGACCAATGTGGGAGTATGGAGGCCCAGCTCTCTTGCTCACCGCAGGACACACTCTGAGGAATAACTTACACTCCAGCCCTTCCGTGCATTCAGGCTGAGGCCCCCTGAGGCTTTCCCTCCCTGCCCCCACTGGAAGATTTCTTTTGTATATCACTGGTGCCCCCGTCCTCATCTCAGGGTCTGCTTCTAAGAATCCCACCTCAGAGAGCAGACAGATGTGCCTTGCTCATTTTTTACAAACTATTTTATTCAACCCTTTGGCGTACCAGGCATGGAATTATGTGTCCAAAATGCATAATCTCCTTTAATGTTGTCAAGAAGAAACAAGGTCCCTGGAAGCACCTTTGCACAGTGGGTAACACGTAGCAGGAACTCGATACACACTGGCCCAGTCTGAACACGGTTGGTGGGCAATGTGAGCAGGAGGGAAATACCAAGCCTCACCGCTCTGCCCCGGCCCCTCCTGCCCCTTCCCAGTCTCCTCCATGCAGCAGGCAGAATGGTCTTTGAAAAAATACCAGTCAAATGAGTAAGACCCTCCAGTGGCTACTCAGTTGACCATAGAATAAAATCCAAACTTCCTGCCATGACTTACAATGGGGGTTGGCAAACTTGCTCTACAAAAGGCCAGATGGTAAATATTGTAGTCTTTGTGGGCCACATGGTCTCTGTTTCAACTGTCCAACTCTGCCATATCGCTAGCTCCAAGGCAGCCGCAGACAATATGTCAACAAATGGACACGGCTGCTTCCAATAAAACTTTATTCACAGAACAGGAAGTAGGCCCAATGTGGCTTGCAGGCTATGGTGTGCAGACCCCTTGTCTACAAGACAGGTGAATGGTCCGGACCCTGCCTTCCTCGCTGGCCCCTGGCCTCATTCTGACCCACTCTCCACCCCTTCGTTTGCTCCTACCTTGCTGGCTTCCTGGAAAATCCTAGCACATTCCTGCCTCGGGCGTTTGTGCTAACTGGTCCACTGTCTGGGTCTGGGAGCCTCTTCCTGGAGCCTTCTGCAGGTCCGGCTCAAATGCTCCCTCCTCTTGGAGGTGTTCACGTGCCTCCATGTCTCGGTCGGTCTCCGCCCTCCACTCCCACTGTTCTGCATGACCTCAGTGATTAATTTCTTCCACTGGTCTCTTGTTTGGGGTCTGTCTGAAGGCCAGCTTCAGCATTCTCTGTTTCCTGTAGCGTCTTCAGCCCATCGCACATGGGCTGGCAGCTAGTAGGTGCTCAATAAATATTTGTTGGTTAAATGGTCTCTGGGACATGCCCCCTGCCCCATCTGCTTGAAGAAGAGTTTCTGAAGGATGAAAAACACTAGAATTTCAGTTGGTTATCTTGGCTGTAAGACAAACCTACAAACCCCATATAATCTTCCTCTCTTCCTCGTTCCTTGTCCCATTAAATGGAACATCTCATTGGAAGACTGGCCTGAGTACATCCTCACTTTTCTTTTCTCACTCCCAAGCCTAGGACTGTAGACCTCCATTTTCAAGGCTGAAAACACCAAGAGAAAGGGTTCTCTGAATGTGGCATTGGGTTACCTGGTTAATTAAAGAAGGATTTAGGAGTTACTTAACATCTGGGTGGCAGATTTTTTATTTTTTTTTTCTAACTCAGCTTCCGAGAGGAAGCAGAAATCCTAATGTGCCCGATTGCTCCATCTGATACCGGCCCCTGCAGCTTCCTTCTGCCACAGGACAAGCCTCTTCTTTCCTGGGTTCCTTGGTGCCAAGGCGTCTGATGGGTTAAATGGCGAAACCCATGACACCCCCTCAGAGAAGCAAGCTGTTTTTCATCACAATGCTTGTGATCCCAAATGTGGTGGCAGATCTTTTTATTACTCAATACTTCAGAGCAGTGGTTCCTGAACAGCAAGAATTGCGAGAGAGCCAAGGGGGCTTCAAGATGTGGTTCGAGGTGTGGCCGGCCTTAGATGGTGGAGGGCCCTGAATGCCACACTGAGGGATGTGAACTTTCTCCTGGCCACTATGGGAAGGGTTTACACTGGGCAGATGCCTGGCTGATGCTCCGTGGCAGCCAGAAGGAGGATGGCTTGAGGAAGGACCACTGGTGATAGGGAGTCTGGGTAGGAGGCTATTTTAGAGCTCCAGGTGGGAGGCGATGAGACCTGAGTGCTGTGGTGACAGCAGGAAAGGAGAGGAGGAAATACATTTAGACAGGGGTTCTCACCCTGGGGACAGGTCAGAGAGGTTGCCAGGGGCCAGACAGGCCCCAGCCTCAGTGCTGGGAACTTGGGTTTTATAGTAAGCACTGGTGGCAATGAGAATAATATCCACCTCTCTGGGTTATTGAGAAGATTAAGATAGCGAGTGCCTTTATTTAACTTATTCATAACACGTCTTCTATGAACTTTTAATCACTAATCAGGTGATACTTCATTAAACAGAGGGATTCAGAACTTGGCAGTAGGTGCGTTTCCAGGGGACTTTCTCCCCATTCTCAGGTGATGTTGAGTGTCGGTCTTAGGAGGCCGCTCAGCGGCTCTGCTAAGTTACCGATTTTGTGCTGTCCCTTGGGCAGTCACAGCTGTCCATCAGCCACATGCAAGAAATGCCATTAAAGGGCGAGTCTCCTTGGTACCAAAGGCAGTGCTCGCAAGAATGACCCAAACATGCATCGGAACTCACTGTTGAGAAGCAGGGTCCATCTGAGGCGAGCCCTGAGACCAGACCCTTGTAAGGAGCACCTCTCTGATTGTGTTCCCGAGCTGGTCCCAGGTGTCCCACGGTGTCGGGTTGATCCGAACGGCCTTCAGGCTCCCACTCACCCACGTTCTTGACCAGCCAGTGCCCTTGAGTCAAATCAGTCCCTGGCTAGCACGTGTACCTCGTCAAACCGTGTGAGAGCGGGACTAGAATGTGGAACCGTAGGTGCCCTCCCAGTTACATGCCACGGCGTCGTTCTTCTGGGGCCTGGTTTCCATTGTAATGAGCGCTTAATCGTCTGTAATGACTCGACGCCGGAACTCGGCACATAAACCAAGTGCAAATGGACACCTGGGCCGTTCCTTTGAAATAGCATGAGCTGATACACCGGTGGTTTACTCGCCCCAATTAGGACTCTGTGCCTAAAAGGGAGTGGGTGCGTGGGTATTGACACTTGATCAAAATTAAGGTGCTTGTTTATCCTGCCACATCTCAGGAAGCACAAAGTAATGATTTCTGTGTAGGAATGAATCCGCCTGATTGGTGGCAGCCCGTCTGAGGCCCTGGGCCTCTGTCTCGGCTGGAGCCCCCTTCCTCCAGGTGCCCCGAAGCAAAATCTTTCCTCCTTCCGATCTCGGCTCTACGACCTCAGTCCAGCCTGCCCTGACCATTCCTATTTAAAATGGCAAAGGACACACACACACACACACACACACACACTCACACTCACGCATGCATTCCTGGTTTCTCTTCCCTGTTCTTTCTTACCCCAACCTTCTAGGATAATACATGACTTCTTAGTATTAATGATGTTCTTTGTCATCTGCTGCCCCAGATAGAACGTAAGCTCTGTGAGGGCGGAGCCTTTCCTGTTTTATTGACTGGTGATGCCTCCCACCTACCCAGAGCTCATGAGAGACACTCTATCCATGGATTGAATGAATAAATGAATGCATGGATGAATGAACGAGGAATTAGAGAGAAGGGATGGAATGAATGCAGGACAGCAGAAGGACAGTTGACTGTAAGAAAGGTGTCACGAACCTGCATGCGACAGTGACCGGGGACCAGGTGGGGACCGAGGCAGAGGCAGGAAGGGAAGGAGCCTGGGCCTATTCTGTGCCAGCAAAACCTCACATAGTTTTTCAGATCTTTACAACCATTCTGTACTAGGAAGTAGTATCCTTATTTTTATGGATGAGGAAAATGAGACTCAAAAATGTCACCTACTGCCCAAGGCCATACGGGAGTGTTAGAACTGGGTTTGGAACCCATATCGCCTGCCTCTGAATTGATTCGTTTGTTCTTCAAGCCCGGGTTTGACCTTCTCCTCCAGGCTCCGAGCCTGGTGTCCTACTCCGCACACTGTGCCAGGGTTTCTCAGCCTAGTGACATTTTGAGCTGGATCATTCTTTGTTCTGGGGGCCCCCTCTGCACTGTGGGGGGGTTAGTAGCATCCACCGCCCTCACCCACTAGGTGCCAAATAGCATCCTCTCTCCCCCTCAATGTGACAAACATGGCTCCAGACTTGGCCAAGTACACCCTGGGTACTTGAGAAGGGGGAGACTCACCCCCAGTTGCAAATCTTGGCTGTAAATGAAATGGAAGAAGCATTTGTTGGCTTTGAGATCCTTCAGAGAAGGAAGAAAGAGCTGTTAGGGGGTAACCCTGCCCCCAGGGTCCCTGGAGTTGTCTAATTCTGGGAAGTGTAGCCCCAATCTGGGTTATGGCCCTCATTTTCTAGGCCCGGAGCTGACTGGCCCCTTCGATGTGGGCTCTCACCCAAACTGTGTTAGTGTGGGTCAGTGAGAAGCCTTTAAGGTGGAATTTGACATGCAGGAGAGTTACTTGGAAAACTGCCTGTGAAAGATGCCTGTGAAAGGGGAGGAGCCAGGATGAGGTAGGAGGAGACTTCAGACCAGGGCTGACACCTGTGAAAGGAAAGGTGGGGAGGAAGAAGGGTTGGGCAGGAAGAGCCTCAGCACAGCTCTGAGATCTCGGTCAGGGTCACGTGTTAGAAGAGTCCCACGTCCTGCAACCAGAGTCACTAAGCTGCAGCCAGGCCCAGCCAGCAGTCCCAGGAGGGTCCAGACCCTAGAAATCATGTTGGCTGTGGGGTGGGGGGCCCCCACAGGTTCCCTCTCTGCCTCCCTTCTTGCTGTGCTCCAGGCCCACCACCTCCCTCCTTTCGAGCACGCAGACTGCCTCCAGGTGGGTGCAGTGCAATTGCAATGCTTGTCTTTACAAAACTCACACGCCATTCCACTTCTGTCTTCTGGAGATTACACCCAGATCACCTCCACCGGTGTTGAGGGCGTTCCCCAAAACATCAAGCCCCACTTTTATAGACAGTTTGTGGCTGGTTCATTGCCAGAGAAGTAATCCCATTCATCATATGCAGATTTTACTAGTTTACCTCTCAGGGCAGAGGAGAAAGAGGCTCCTTGGTGTGCGGGTGGGGGGTAGGGCTGACCACGGTAACGCTGGAAAGGTCTATCCTTGGTTGGCACACCCACGTGCCTGGAACGGTGCTGAGCACTGTACAGAGAGCAGCCTGTGGGCATTAAGAGTGGGTACTCTTCTTAACTCCATTCCATGGATGAGGAAGAGGGGAACACAGGCGAGGAAAAATAATTAGATCAACAGCTCTTCACATCCAGGCCTAACTGCAAAGTTCTTTTCCGTCCCCCTCGCCCCATACTGTCACCAGGAGACACAGCTGTCTCGACAAACTGAAACTCAGGAAACATTATTATAAACACTGTTAGTTTGGGGAACAAAAGTTTTCAGAATTAGGAATCCATTGGAGAAGAATGACGGGGTGTTCCGGGTAACAAGGCAGGGAACCGACCATTTTGCTTTGGATCCATTTGTCACAGATAATGCTATGGCTTTAGGGAAAGATGGAAGCTGATTCTATAGCATAATTTTCTTTTAAAAAAATATAAAAAGCTGCAGAGATAGCTATTCTTACTCACTTTGCTCAGAGATGGGAAAAGCCGCGGCATTTTCCCAAGGGTCCAGAATGGAAACTCTCATCGGCGGGCACACTCTCTATTGAATCGGTGCAAGGCATCGCTGAGGTGCCAGGTGGCAGATGACTCTCCTTCCCATCCAAACCCCCAAAACCGACTAGCAGTGATAAAGGGAGCCAGTACCGTGGTGACAATGAAGGGCTCTGGAGTCAGATGACTTGGGTTTGAAGCCCAAGTCTCTCATTACGTGGCTTTGAATGAAGTTTATAAAATCCTCTGGGCCACAGTGACCTCTTCTGTAAAATGGGGACAACAGGAATACCTATTTCGTGGGGTTGCTGTGAAGCTGAAATGAGTTTCTACATTGGCGTGTGTGTGTGCCACTTAGAACAGCCCTTGTCATTTAGGAAGTGCCACAGTGATGATTATGTGGGGCCATGAATATTTTCATACCTCCGTGCCGTCCAGGCTTGCTCCTGGCAAGCTCAGTCAAAGGATGATTTAAGTGGCTAACGTGCCTTGGAAGCCAAAGATTGTGTATTGGTCTGGAAGGATTTAAAGACTTCTTGTCCCTAGAGACATGTGCTTATTTTCTAAGGGCAGTAAAAACCAAGGGACCTTCTCTTCCTCTCCCCAGAGAGGATGTGTTTACATTGGAGAGTAAAGGCTTCTCTCTGCAGAGAGGAGATGGGGCAGCCATCCAGGCTACCCTGTGTAAGCTCCGAGGAAGCTCATAATTTCAGGGTTCCTCCCTTACGTTGCAATCATTGCACATGATATGTGCAGGTGACATGTGGCCCACATGTTGTCACCACATGAAGGATAGGGGCAAGGAGAACCAGTGCTGCTAAGATGCTCTGTGAGGAATGAATGCATGTTCTCTGATCCAGAGACCTTATGTTCCCATCGACAGCAAAACTTAGATTATAATTCTCTCTCCGTGAAGCAGGGGCACCTGCGAGGAGCCTTCACCCACATGCTGATCCCCTCCCACATTCAGGACTGTAGATAGAGGCCCCTTTCCTCCCATAAGAAAGATAATATTACTGGGTATTACCAGTGAGCAGAACCCCGTCCTGCTTGAGCCACAGAGTGAGCACTCAGTAAATATCTGTTGCATGCATGAATGAAGTCAAGGTCCAATTAAAGCAATCCAAGTTGTTTTAAAAGAGCGTCATTATGACCTTGAGCCCACATTTAGAGTCACGCTTTCTAACCCAGTCCCAGGCTACAAGCTCCTTGAGAAGCAAGATCTTGTTGGGCTGGCTCATAGCTGAATCCCTGGTGCACAGAACAGTGCCTGGTATTTTGTAGCCAGCCTGCAAATATTTGTTTAATAGATGAGTTAATGAAGTAGCCCTCTGCATTAAGACACGTCCATCCTTGCTCACTCTCCTCGGGGGTCTTCAGAGGCTCTCCAGGTGATTTTGACTTGCTCATCACTTGCATGAATAAGTGTCTTCTTGGGCTAAAGCAACCCTCTCTGCCACCTCCCACTTCCGCAGGCCCGTGACCAAGAATGGTTGTTCTCCATACCCCGTCCTGGCCGAGTAAGTTCTCCCAGCCCTGTACCCTCCAGACACCTAGCACTGACAGAAAGATGGCCAGATTTCAAGGGACTGGACTAGAGCTCACAGAGAAAAGCAGAGTGGACCTCTCACTTACACAGTGCCTGCTCCCCATTCCCTGGAATGCAGGGCTGCTGCACTGCCTAATTCTAGGGGGCACCATTGTCAGGACAAATGTAGTGAGAATGGGCTTCCCTGGAGTTGTGCACTCACTGGCAGCTACTGCTATTTGATAGGGGCCGTACTTCTCTTTGAACCAGCTGAGGTCTCACAAACCTTCCCAAAGAGGCTCCAAGAAGCCACTACCTGTGAGACGAGTTGTTTAGCTGTCCGCTCCCTCCCCCCATGCCAGGCACTCAAGATAGAAGGTGGAAAGACAACAGAAGGGCTTCGAGAAACTAACAACCCCAGAGAAATATAAACAGAAGGAAGGAAGGAAGGAAGGAAGGAAGGAAGGAAGGAAGGAAGGAAGGAAGGAAGGAAGGAAGGAAGGAAAGAAGGAAGGAAGAAAGGAAGGAGAGAGAAAGGAGGGAGGGAAGTGGGAGGGAAGAAAGTGGGAAGCAGAGAAGTGAGGAGGAAAGAAGGAAGGAAGAATAAAAGAAAGATACCACCATCCTGGTATATTTATATTATGGAACCTATAATAAAAGCATATTGCCTAGTGCCTTGGGATCACAGAGAGAGGCCTCAGGCAGCTGGAGGAGGTAGCCCTGAAAAGCTGCATCCTTTACTGCTCCATATCAGCACATTTACTGACCACTCAGTGTGTACTGGGCAGGTATCTGGGAAGACAAAGATGCAGGGGTGAGCTCCAGCTCCCCCCTGCTGGAGCTCACCATCCAGAGGCATCTGCAAGTGCAAACACCGCACAGTGGGAAGCTCTGTGGCATAGTGAGTGCTGTGCCCTTGCTCTTAACTACTCTGAACCTCAGTCTCCTCATCTGTAAACAGAAGATCCCTATGATTCCACATAGAATCACCGTGAGAATTAGACGTGATGATAGCTGTCAGTGCTTAGCCCACCTTGTGCTTATATACAGTAAGGCTCACTACAGTTAGCTATTATTCTAGCTGTTGATGCTACAATGGGGAAACACTCAAGGTCTAGGGGGAAATAAGGGCTGGAGGGACTGACTCAGTGGTGGAGGGGGGGGAATAGAGATGGAGGACTCACTGAAGATTTGGCCTCAGCGCCAAATCTTAAATGAGAAGGAATCATGGGTCGTGAGCCGGCGGAATGAATGGGTGCACCTTCTGTGTCTTCTTTCCTTTTGCATTGTGCAGCCCCTGTCGATTGCGGTCAGGGAATAGTTAAACATGATGTAAGCGTGGTGAGTGTGCGGGAACATTAGTGATCTGCCTGACAATAGCAGGCTTCTTATCTCTCCCACCACATATTTGAGTCTGTTCTGTTTTCCACCTGAATTGATGACTGAGTGAGAGGGGCTCTTAAGCAAAATTCACAGCCAAGGAACAAACAGACCCTGACAACTCTATCTGTAAGGCCGAAACCCAGAGAAGCCGAAAAGAGATAACTTTGAATCCCACGGAGGAAGAGAGAACCAAGCCTTTCTTTCCCTGGAGATTTCATTTAGCTGATAGGCAAAGCCCGGGGACTCTATGCTTTCGCTGTTGTAAGAACTCCAGTTTTCACTTAGGATTTTGGCTCCGCACAGGGTCCCATAACCTACAGGGGTCAAAGAGCTGGACCGGGAAGTGTCCTTTCTGGGAAAACCAGCTTGGAAGAGTATCTCAGAGCAGCCAGACCCCGCAGGGAAGATGCCTTTGTGGGAGGCCCTGTTCTGCCTGGCGGGGTCCTCTCCACAGGCCTTTCCTAGTTTGGTCCTTGTGGCCTGGAGCTGTGGGGGACTCAGTGTAGCCAGGTGACAGGAACAGGCACCAGGTGGCTGCCATTGAAAGAACCTCAGCCACTGATGGCCGGAGGTGACCACTCTGAGCCAGGGCAGGCCCTTCTGGGCCTGGACTCCGGGATGTTAATTGAACTGCCAGGGTGTTGGAATGCAGTACTGGAGTGATAGCCCAGGGGGAAATAAATGTCACTTTCATTCCAGAGAATATTACCAAGGTGCCTGCAAAGTTCAATTTTCCTTTCTAAGCCTTTTATGCAAGCGAAGGGCCAAGTTTAGACAGAGAGGGACCAGTTATGTGCCTGAGCCGTGGTTTGGTTCTAATGTACCTATATATCACCGTCGAGATTTAACTATTTCTTAATGATCAGAGAGCAAAAATAATTAGAAAGTCCAAGAATCCATTCTCCCTGCAGTATGAATTTCTCTGCCCATTGTGTAGGGAGTGTAGATTCCTATTATAATCAGAAGTAAGAAACAATAAAGGTGGGGAAAAGATCTGAGTATGAGGTTTCGCTATGTACCGCTATTGTGAGACATAATTATTTGTTATCAATGAACTGGTAAAGATATGAATGAGACCAGCATTTGTGCAGCACTTGTAAGCCTTTTGTGCGGGATCAGTATAATTTCTGTGACAATTCTGTAGTACTGTAAATGGAGATCAAATCACCCCATTTTATGCATGTGGGAACAGAGGCACTTCGAGAATTTCAGTACCAAGAACTTGTACTTGAACCAATGCTACGAGTATATCAAAGGGTTCCCTGAGATTGAATCTCTGCAATAAAATGCAAAGCATATGAGATTCAAACAAACCTAGGATTTCAGATGGTCTCTACTCTCCGTGGTCTCCCTGCCCTTCCTATTTTGGGGGGGTGACCCACCTGGAGTGAGGGGCACCGTTTGGGTGTTCCCTGTGAGATCCTCAAGGATAATCTGTTTCTCATTGAGCTGTCAGTAATCTTAGAGCAGCATGGAATGCCAATTCAATGTCCGTGGAAGCCTGGTAGGTCGTGGAGACCAATGAAGTTGGGTAGGAGTAATCAATGAGAAGAAAGAGCTCACCCCACCCATAGGAAGCCATTTCCACTGAGCGCTAGCTAGTTGCAAGCCGGTGGAACTGCAGGCCCAGTGGGGCTAAATGGGCTGCTTTTTCAAGAGAAGCTGGAAAGGTGGGACATGCGAAATCTCCTAATTTTCCCATCCGTGGCAAATCATTCACAGTGTTTGAAAAGTACCAGCATGTAGGGTTGAATTTGGCCTATGTGCGGCCACCTCTTCCCTAGAGCCTGGCAGAGTTCTTCTCAGCTAGTTGACTTTCCATAAAAACTTCTGAGTTAATGAATTAACTAATTACCAATCAAAAGAGTCTGTCTGAAGGCCCAGCCCTTCCGAGGTGCCCTGACTGCCCAGGAGCTTCATCAGCAGCAACAGGAAGGAAAGCATCTTTGGGTCAATCCTGTTATCAGTAATTCTTGACCCTGACACACGTGGCTTGCTGGAGGCACGTGGCTTTCTCTTGGGCTGGAATGATTAACAGCACCGCCACGTGAATTATAGAACCAGGTGACCGACATCAGGTTTGGAAAGTCCCCTGGGTGTGGGAACTGTATCCTGGTCAGATTTTCACCCTCCCAGGTCCCCAGCCTCATGTCTTACCAAGGAGAGGGTCTTCATTAGTGTTGAAGTGAATGAATGAAATCAAAGCTGGTCCTTCTTTTGTTCATTCATTCAGCGCGTATAGATTGGCCGTCCACGGTGGGCTGGCCGTGGGCCTCCAGTGATAAATGACAGACTTGCTCGTTGCTAACTGTTTGGTAGGATGCGTAGATACTGAAGAAGTAACTCTGAATGTGCTGGGTCTGGGACAGGGCTCTGGGTCATAAGGGTGGGAGTGTGTGTCACGCAGCGTGGTGGTCAGAGAAGGCCACTCTGAGGAAGACCACCAATGAAGACTTTTCCCTAAAGGTTTAATAAAGGAATGGCAATACTGCCCCCCAAATTCCTTTAAAGGATTGTTTTGAGGATAAGTGAGACCAAGGATACGAAACCATTCTGGTCTTGGAAACAAAGACCCTGCAAAGGTTGACAGCACCTCTGAGATACCAAGGAGGGAGGGAAGGAAGGAATCGTTATTCTTTCTAACAGGACAAAGAATATGTAACATCGTGCAGGAAGCAAGACATGATCTGGTTTTAAAGGCTTACATCAGGTTTTCTCTAGTCTTTGACCCTTTCCCTTCTTATCCTGCATTCCACATTTTTCTCAATAAGTCCTCTCCAGGAGGAGAACTGAGACTTAAAACTAAGGCACTCCACCCTGCCCAGGGAGAAAGATACCCATCCTTTCATCATTTCAGCTCCATCATTGGCAGGCAAAATGGCCTTCTTGAGCCTCAGTTTCTTCATCTGGGCAATGAAAAAATTCTGTTGATTTTGCAGGGCCGTAGGGAGACAGAAATGAGTTAAGGTTCCTTCTGCCACCAGTTCTCTTCCTTCGTCTTCTGCTTCTTTGGATCCTCTGAGTCACTAGAGCTGGCACTCCTTTGGAGCCAGTTCCCCGTTGGCATAATTTAGCGTCACAAGGCTGCTAATGGGGCTCCGTTGGCTGTGGGCCTCATGGTTGCATTTTCTAATTAGCACAGCCGTCCCTGTGAGCTGCAGCCAGCCCAGCCCAGCCCAGCCCGTTTCCTCCCTTCCAAAAAACAACAACAAAAAAACCACGCCATCTTTCCAGCCTCATGTCGCTGAGGAAAGCTTCAAGGAAACAGGAAAAGGAAGAGCTGTCCACACTAATTATGAGAAAGTGGTTCGCTTCGAGGGCCCTCCACCTGTTGTCACTCCTGCCAATAGACATCCTTTTTTTGCTGTCCACCTGAGTGCTGCCATCTTTGAGTTTGAATTAAATCAATGAAAGTTCCTGGAGACCCAGCACAAGTAAGATACCATTTCCTTTCTTTTTCAGCCTACCTTACCTCTTCCCCGGTCCCCAGCCTTCTTCCCTCTTCTCTTTTCACCCTTCTGTCCCCTGAGAGGCAGTTCAGGAAGTGAAAAGTGGTTTTAGAGTCCAATAGGAAGTAGAATCCCAACTCCGTGACTTATTGGCTGTGTGAGCTTGGCAGGGTCACCTCCCCGAGCCTCACTTCTCTTCTCTGTAAAATGGGATCATAACACCAGCCCTGTATGCTCGTTGGAAGGATACAGAAGACATATATTATACAGCCCCTTGCCCAATGCCCTGTAAACACGGGACACTCAGCAAATGGTCTGGAGTTCAATTCCCTCCCTGCCACCTTCTCACAGTACACTCAAAACATGCTTCGTTTTGCCATTTCTTGGTTCTTAAACAGATTCTCGATCTTATCTGTGATCTGCAAATCATGACTGTCTGCCCCAGAGTCCTAATACATTTAACATCTCTGGAAGATTACCTGGTACCACCCTCCCTTCATAGTACAATATTTAGTAAGAGTCCATCACATATCTGGCACTTCACTTGGCAGCCCCATTGGTCCAAAGTGGATGTGGGGCTGCCCTCATGGACCTTCCAGTTCTGAGGGCAGCAGTTCCCAAGAGAGCCACTGTGCCCCACCACATCAGGCACACCCTGCTTTACAGACACCCTGAGGCATTAAGGAGACTCAAGGGTACCTTACAGTTTATAGTCCTTAATTTGTGTAGCAGCCTGTTTGACCCTCAGCAGCCTCCAACATGGACTAGCCGGTGTCACCCATTGTACGGATATGGAGAGTGAGGACCAAACAGTGTTTTCTTCCCCAGTGTTCAAATTCTTCCGATATCAGAGTCCTTAGTAACATGTATCTTTATTTCCAGAGCAATATCATAGAAATGGCTTTAATAACAGCCCATCTTGATGAATTCCTTCCAGGTGGCCAATGTGCTAAGGGTTTTATGGGCATGCCCTTAATTCAGCCTTGTAGTGGCCCTCCAGGGAAATGAATGCTGTTCTCCTCAATTGGCAGATGAAGACACTAAGGAAGGTTAATTAACATGCCCACGTGGGGATGTAAAGTACAGCACAGGGAATATAGTCAGTAATATGGTAATTACTATGTATAGTGCCGGGTGGGTACTAGACTAATCGGGGGAATCACTTCATAAATTATATAAATGTCTAACCACTATGCGATACACCTGTTAATATAAAATAATATTGAATGTCAACCGTAATTAAAAAAAGAATTTAACCAAAAACAATAATAATAAGCCACACCCACAGTCCTCCAGCTAAGGGCTCACCATGACAATCCAGGTCAGCATGGCTTTGGTGGCCACACCGTGCCATATGGATAAAAGAGAGGGTCGAACTGGCAAACCTGAGCTCAGAACACAGAGCTCATACAACAGGCAAAGAGAGGCCAGAGAAGAAGGTGGCGCCAAGAGGCTCATGAGGACACCTCCCTTGTGCCCCGATGCTCGCGACACCTGTAGAGCAGCTAGTTACTGACTTTCAGCCTGGAGTCTCCATGGTGAAGCGGGGAGAAATGATCAGTTACGAGTTCGTTATGCACATGAGATACCAACCAGCCAAATATTCAGAAAAAGCTCAAGTACCTTGTGACCAAGACCAAATTAAAAATGGTGCTAGAAGGAGGATCCTTCTAAGACGGTCCCTGGAAACCATCGCTGGCCCTTTCCCCATCGCTGGGGACACCCAGGCATTTTTTCCCAGGGAGCCACTGGGTGACACTGTTCTGTGATCGCCACCATCCTCCCCCAGTCATCTGCTCTCAGCATTTAGGAATGAAGTGAAGGAAAAGTGACGCGTGTGGGGAGGCCTCGTCCTTCCCAGTAGGTGGCACAGACCAATGTGTCCAATGACAGGGAGTGACCCGGACCCCACTTTTCACCATCTGCTGTCATTGCGCCAAGTAACCCCGACCCAGTGCTCTGCGTTAGGACCATAGACCAGCTCTGCTTTGAGTACTTGTCCTTCTTACAGAGTTTAACCTACTTATGTAGTTGCTGCCCAAAATATCGAAGTGCTACTGTTTCTTGTGTATCTACCACAGGTCAGGCGTTCTGCTAAGCAAATCACAATACCTCTTTTCGTTTTCATAAGCATTCTTAGAAATAGACATTTATTTTCTTTATTCCTTTAATTTGATGAAGAAATGGAGGTTCTGAGAGGTGTCGCCGGTGATATAGCTAATAAGAGAGAGCCCTGGGATTTGAACTCAGGTCTCGCTGACCGTGGACTCCTTGGGTGTGACCACTGTGAGGCCCTACTTCCCCCTCCAAAGGCTCCTGTTGCTTCCAGGACAGGCTTCAAGCACCATTGGTGGTCCCTGTGACTCCCACGTGGTCTGGCCCCTCCCTACCTCCCCAGCCTCACACTTCTCCACTTGCTCCTTGCCTCCTTCTAGGGCCTTCTTTCTGCCCCTCAAACTAGCCAAGCCCATTCCAAGACCTTGCAATAGCTCTTCCTTCTGGTGACTCACCCCCCAGCCCTTCTCATCACTCTACTTTGTCATCTGTCACTCAGGTCTTAGTTCTGTTAGCCCAGAAAGGCCTTTCCTGCACCTTAGCCAAAGCAGCCCCTTCCAGGCACTGCGGTCACGTGACCCTCTTTTATCTTCTGGGATTCTCCAGAGCTGCAGTGATCCTATCTGTCTTGTCTTGTTCTCTTCCTGCTCCCCACCCCATGGAATGTGAGCTCCGAAGGACCGGAAGTCTGTGTTGTGCTCATGGAGCCAGCCTTCCCAGAAGGATGCCGATAGACTTGTGAATGCATCTAATGCTTCCCTCTGCTCTGGAACAGAATATCCGGGTTTGCTCAGAAACCTTTGGTTAAGCTCCTGTGAGTGACTGCTTGATTCCATCCAGCTACAAACAGCTCACTTAACTTCACTTAACTTTCACTAAACGGCTCACTTAACTTCTGGGCCCTCTTGAGCCCAGAAGAACTTGAGAAGACAAAGCCCCTGAAGGCAGGGGCATCATACTAAATAAAGGAACAATGTATCCCTTTGGTCACAACCTCTCATCCTCACACGGCCCTCAGACTGTCCCCAAGTCTCACACACACCATCCACATTCGTTAGCTGATGGTTTGGTTCTCTTTGGCCGCATCACAAACAATCCCAATGCCAAGTGGCATAAAACAACAGCCATTTTATTTGCTCACAATTTGGTGGGTCATTAGATTGCAAGGGCGGGACTAGGCAGCTCTGCTCCACGGGGCATCAGCAGGGGTCTTCCATGAGGTTGCATGTCAATGGCAGCTGGACTGAAATGCCCAACCTGGCTTCACGTGTGTGTCTGGCCCCTGGCTGGGGACCCCTTGGAGCCCAAGACTTCTCTCTTTCTCCATGCGCCTCTCGTCACGTGACTCACTTGGGCTTCTTGGTCGTGGTAGTCAATCCCGAGAGTGAATGTTGCAGTTGCAAAGGTGGAAGCTGCCGCTCTCTTCAGACCCCAACTTGGGAAGTCACCCAGTGTCATTTTCCCTTGTTCCATTGGCCACAACAAGGGACAGGGGCCGCCCAGATCCAAGGTCAGGGGGAAATAGTGTCTACTTCTTGATAGGGCGACACATCTCCAAAGAATAGGTGGGATGGGAAATATTGTCATATTCATCTTTGGAAACACAACCCACCACATCTAATGTCCAAAATAATGCCGACCGCACCATCTATCACTCATTTTGTGTGCCCTGCCACTAGGAGGCAGTGCGGCCTCCTCTGACTTCCCCTTGAGGCTTTCCTGGTGCCTTTCAGGCTCCCAACCTGTGGCATTGGAAGATACAATCCGAAGCTTCCAAGGAGCTCTCTCCCAGAGCTTCCCGGACCATTGCACGTGCTGCTCCCTGGGATGACCAACGGGGCTCGCCCCTTGCTGCGGGAAGCTCATGAATATATTAACCTCTGAGTTTAAGAACCATAATGGATTGGCATTGGCTCCTGACCTCGAAGAAATATTAAACAAACAAGATGTAGGTCTGCGGGGCAACCGCTTTCTTTTTTATTTCCTGGGATGATTACTATTGATTATCTGCTGTGCACTTTGTTAATTTCCTTTCAACAGCCTCTCTTCTCTGAATAGTTCCTGGGAAGGGTTTGGTTTTGCTATTTTTATCCCCCCAGGATTAAGGCACTATGTGTTCTAAATAACTTGATCATTCAACAGAGAATGCATTCCACTTCCTTTTTTTGGCAGCCAATTTACCAGTGACCTCTCCCAAAGTGAAGTGACAGGCAAACATTATGCAAGAAGTTTACTCATCTGTAAGAGAGATTGCAATGCTACGGGTAGGGTATAAATGGTCTCCTCCTTTGCTGATGCCAACTGCAGTGTATCTGGGGTTAATGTTAATTGTGCAAATAACAGATAAATAACAGTTAGTTTGTGTCAGGCTCACTAAGTGCTTGACCAGTTTTATCTCATTAATTCCTTCCAAAAAACTCACTAAGGTAGACCCTGATATTAACCCAAGTGTTGTAGATATCTGAAGCGAGAGCTCTAGAACATGGAAAGGTTTGGGGGCATAAGAGGCAAACATGCTTTTTTAAACCAAATATGTTTCCTCTTTAGGACTCTGAACTTGATAATCACCTCTGTTCGGAAGCCTTTGCCCAATCATTGCTCTATGCACAGGGCCCTCCATCTCATTTTTCAGGTCTCTGCTCAGACGTCACAGAGAAACTTCAGAAAAGCTTCAGAGAAGCTTTCCCTGGCCAGCCTGTCCCTCCCTCCCCAGCCTGACTTCTCTCACAAGACCCTGTTTTTATTCCCAGCATGTATCTCTAACCAACAGATCCCTCTTTTTTTGTAAATTTTATTGGAGAATATTAGGGAACAGTGTGTTTCTCCAGGACCCATCAGCTCCAAGTCATTGTCCTTCAATCTAGTTGTGGAGGACGCAGCTCAGCTCCAAGTCCAGTTGCCGTTTTCAATCTTTAGTTGTGGCGGGCACAGCCCACCATCCCATGCGGGAATTGAACCAGCAACCTTGTTGTTAAGAGCTCGCACTCCAACCAACTGAGCCATCTGGCTGCCCAACAGATCCCTCTTCTATTTGGAGGTTATCAGTGTCTCTCCTCCATTTTGGAGTCCATGGAAGAGCTGGTTTGTGTGTCCATTTATTCCTTTGTTAGCTCGAAAACCATCTGCTGAGTGAACGGATGAACCTGTCTCCTTTCACTCACGTCCTCCGTGACCTTAGCAAGTTGTCAAATGTGGAGCCTCAGCTTCCCCAGGTGTCAAACGGTGACAGTATTGTATCTCAGTCGAGATCTTTAGAAGCTGCCCCATACTGTGAGAATTAAACGAGATACTATAAATAAGCTACTTCGCTCCTTCATGGTACACAGGCGTGTAGCAATTAAAAGAAAGTACTATTCTAAATACTAAGGGTACACAAGCAAAATGAAACTTTTAAATACAGTATTTAGCACAGAGCATAACACACTGTGAGCATGACAATTTAGGGACAATGATGACTGATCACCAGCCAGGAGTGGATTGAGACCCGAACTCTGCTACTGACAGAGGTAGAAGCCAATACAATTCTAAGGTTCAAAAGTATTCTTTAACATATGCACAGAAATGGAGAAGGGGAGAAGCTCAGAGGATCTGGTGTTCTGGAAAAGCACCAGATCTCCTGCACGCCTGCAGCTGGGGTTTGAGGAGTCCAGAGGCTGCTGGGTGGAGGCGGTGGGGCCTGAGAGCCTGAGAGTGACCAACACGCAGTAACAGGCATGAAACCTCACTTTCACGTCCTGAGAAATCTTACCTGCATTTTTAAAACGTCTTTTTGACTACCAGATTTCAAGACGAATCACTGTGTGTTCTAAGCACAGGGTCAACTTCAGGAAGGGAATAGTCAAACACTTGAGCCTAAGCAGTCTTTGCAAAGTGCGGGATCGGCAGGCAAATGGACCAGCTGCAACTTGGTGTAACGTACACTGGCTCATGAAGATGTTGCAATCAGGGGTTGCAAACGGGAGGTGGGTCTCTCAGTCTTCAGGCAAATTCAAGGTTGGATGTGAATGAGGAGGCTATTCAGCTCCCCCAGGAATAGTTCCTACCTTAAAACGCTCAACACCCGTGGAGAGAGCAAGTTTCCTCATTTGTAGAATAGGAATAACAACAGCCCCTGCTTACGGTGTGTTCTGAGAATTTCAGAGAAAATAATGCGGGGAGAACTCAGCACAATCCCTCGCACATAAACATGCTCAATAAAGATAAGCTACTGTTATTGTTTTTTTTAATTATTATGAATTCAATGCCCAGTAATAAAAAATCTTCACTAATTGGCAGTGTACCTGTGGGCTGAGCTCCCCGAGCCACGCTGTATGCCTTCCAGTCACGACCCATCACTTCTAGATCTGTGTCTGGGCAAGTCCTTCACATCCCTGAGCCTCGGTGTCCCATCTGTAAAACAAGCATGAGAAGGAAGCCTGCCTCGTGACCTGTTGCAAAGGGTTACACAGTATCTGGCACACGTACAGAATAGAATGCTCTATCCGTGTTTGCTATTATCAGCATCAAAATTATTATTAGTCAGAACTAGCATCTGTTTACAAGGCCGGGAATGAGACTTCCACTCTCAAAACATACTTACCTATAAGTGAGCGGCTGGCTGCTCATTCAGGGTTCTTAGCTCCTCATTGAGACGCGCCTCCTATGCAAAGTTGGACCAGGGTAAAAGTGTGCTCCTGCGTTTGGGGAATTGAAGAGACCCATAAAAGCAATAACAAATATACTTAGGTTTCTATGGAAATCATTATCTAATTAGGTTTTTTTTCCTTTAATCGGAGGAGTCCAAAGTTAGGAACTCTTAAGACATTTCCTGATTAAGGCCACTGGTGGTTTCCCAGAATGGAGGTACCCCCAACCCCCACCAGCCTGTTGCAAATGTTTTCATTACAGATGATGGCAGAAGGCCTGGTACCATCTTCCAAAGGGCTCCTTTCTCCTGATGCCCTGCTAAACTTCCTCTGCCGATACCCCTCTTCCCTCTTGCAGTCCCAGCAGAGAGAGGCGGCATTAAGGACTCAGGCCTCATTTCGCTAGACATTGGTGTCTCAGACAACTCGGGAGGGACGCCCACTGGAGCCGGCATGAAAAAGAGAAACACAGTGCCCTTAGTTTCCCGGCCCTGAAATGTTCAGCGCAGCCCCAGCTGAGCTTGGCTATAATGTGTCAGAATGTGATGGGGCCGGTATTTGGAGTTCGCTGCTCTGCTCGGCATAGTCCCTGCAAAATGCCAATTCCAGCACCTAATACCTGTCTGGGGAGAGATCAGAACATTTAGTTTAAACTTAAAGGTCATGCAGGCATCTATCCTAGTAACGGAGGCCTAAGCCAGGCGGGGAGAAGCTAGAGAGCTCTCACCAACAGGGCTCCTGTTTCAGACAAAGCCCCTGCAGAGGAAGAGCGCATGTGCAGAGAACTGTGAAGCACCAGCTGGCCTTGTCAAGGTGACCGGAAGAAGCCAGAACCCTCCTTCAGCTCCAGAACATCCGTTCTGCGAAACCAGGACTCCACGCCCTGATCCCTGTATCCATGCATTTATTGAACAGACACTTATCTATGTGCTAGCTTTCCAAGCTAGACCCCGGAGATAGGAGGTGAAAAGACACAGTCTCTGTCCTCAGAGCAAGAATTACCAAGCCAAGGAAACAGGAAAATGCTAAGAAATGATCCCACTGCTATCAGTCTGAGAATAAAGGGAAAAGCACCAAGGCTTATCTAGAGAAGTCAGGGAAGTCTTCATGGAAGAGGTGGGCCTGAGCTGAGTCCTGGCTAAGGGGAAGGTACCATATTTTGCCCTGTATAATGCACACCCACATATTTGGCCCAAACTTTCAGGGGGGGGAATCTTTCATTTTAATTTTTTAATTCGTATTTTTATTTGTTTATATTTAGATACTTGTTTCTTGTATCATAAATCATTTTAGCATTTATTTTATAACAGATAGCACAAGAAATTTTATATAACAAATAGTTACAAAACACAAGGTACAAGACATTTTATGTACTGGTAACGAATTTATGATATTTACACATCACAGAAGGCCAAGAAGTCTGTCGTAAGTTCAACAAAACCAATTAACGTATTCCAGGGTATTAGTTTGCCTACGAATATCGTTACTGATTTCTAGAATTACACTTTTAATTCATAAGCATAAACAGAAGAATTAAAAAACATTTACTGTATAAATATGGAATTAATACTACCCATGTATAATGCACATCCTTATTTTTTTCCTCACAAATTTGGGCAAAATAAGTGTGCATTATACACAGCAAAATACGGTATTTTCTAGCAGGTAGGCTTGGAGAAGCGTTCCTGGTAGAAAGATGAGCTTGAAAGCGGGAGAGACCTGGCTTGGTGGAAAGTGTAATAGCGGTGGAAGGCGTGAGGCCGAGTCTGGAGCCAGGGAGAGGAAGATACATCTGGGCCTTGAGGACCAAGCTGCATACGTGGGTAGAGACTGTGCCTAAAGGTGAGTCCTCACCTGTGGGCAGCAGGGGGTTCCTAAGAGCATGTGCCAGTCAGGGTTCAATTAGAGAAACAGAACCAGTAGAAGATACACAAGATTTTATTAAGAGATTCATTGCATATTGTCTATTAAGAGATTAACATATTGTCTATTTAAAGAGATTTATTGCAAGGCAATGCATTTATTGCAAAGTAAGCCTGAAGTCTGCAGAGCCGGCCACCATAAAGGGCAGGCTGGGATTGTCAGGCACAGGATAAAGCTGCTGCCACGGCCGAATTTCTTTTTCACTGTGGAAGCCTGGGCTTTGCTCTTAAAGCCTCTCAGGGCTTGTCACATCAGGCTCACCCAGATTATCTAGGTAAAAAGGTCTCCTTTACGTAAGGTCAGCTGATTATACACTGGAACCGCATCTAGAACATACCCTCACAACAACACTTAGAGGAGCGTTTGATTGCATGACTGGAGACAGTGGGCCGGCCAAGTTTACGTGTGACACTGACCATCACAGAGGGGCTCTGGGGAGTCACTCAAGCTACTGTTCCTGCACCCCAGGAAGACACAAATTAAAGAAGGGTGATTCTGGGACTGGCAGAAACAAGTGCAGGCATTGGAATGATATCACCAAGCCCGAGAACAGCCTCTCTAGGCAACTGGAAAGGCGCGGTTTTAGAAGCGTAATACATCTTGATTTCAAGCTTGACTACTTACATTTTTGTTTTTAATCTGTAAAATGAGGTAATACCTCAGAGGTACGTTGGGAGGTGAAGCTCCTAGAACGTACTTGACAAGCGGCGGAGATTGTTCACTAAGATTTATTTGGCTCCAAGTAACAGGGACCTGTGTGAGTTAAGTAGAAAAAGGAATTCATTGGAGGAATATTGATAGGTCTCATGGAGTCCAAAAAATGTTGACCACCAAGCCTCAGGAAAATTGGGAAGCAGGACAGCCCCAGGGACCTCCATGGCAAGACTTTTTCGATCTTCTCAAGCCATTGACGAAACTCAGCACTCTGTAGGTGCCACGCTCTGTGCTTCTTAGCTCAAGTTCTTGAGAGAAAGAATCTCACCGGATGGCTTGTGTCAGATGTTCATCCGGGATCCAGTTAGCTATGACCTGAGGGTAGTGTCATGGAGAACAAATACGGCTACCAGGTCTTATCCTGTGGACAGAATGGACATCTCAGGAGAGGTCCGGTCTTCTGTAGAAAGTTGTAGAAAGTTGCCACACCTCCTCAGTGGGAGCTTCCCGCTGCTCTCCATGCCCAGGGACCTCCCTGCCCTGACCTTGACCATCACCTCCTCATCTTTTCTCCATCTGCCCCACTGCAGACCTTAGTAGTCACCTCTCTGTCCGTATAGCCCAGGACAAATTATTTACCCTTTCTAAGCCTCAGTCTCCTCCTCTCTGAAATGGAGAGGAAAATAATACCTATCTTATAGAAGTGTGGTGAAGGTTAAATAATATACTACATTCACCTCTTAGCTCTTAAAATTGCTTTCCTTGTTTTATTGTTATTGCTTTCCTTGTTTCATTGCTATTAGTGTAGGAGTGGCGATGTTTCTCATTGCCTCGCTGGGCTTAAGAGAAAATAACAATAGCATAGGGCACTGTGAAGAGATGGGAGACAGCTTTCGAGCCAGCTACATCTGGGGTGGGGGGTGGGTGATGAGGGTAAAGGGGATCAAATATATGGTGATGGAAGGAGAACTGACTCTGGGTGGTGAACACACAATGGGATTTATAGACGATGTAATACAGAATTGTACACCTGAAATCTATGTAAATTTACTAACAATTGTCACCCCAATAAAATTAATTTAAAAAAAAAAAAAAAAAAAAAACCTCACCCCTGCCACTTAGTGTCTATGGGACACATTCCTCAACCTCGCTGAGCGTGTTTCCGCACTTGCCAAGTGAGAGTGGTAATGATGATTTTGCAGGATCCACATAGGTAAGGATCCAATGACATCCCATGGGTAGCGTGCTGAGCTAAATGCCTGGTACATAGAAAGTGCTCAACAAAAGGGACTTCTTGTTATCATTATAATTCTTCTTATTCAACCACTTATTTCGTCAAGCTCCTACATACTTGACTCCCCAACTCTATCTTAAACAGTCTACCGATGTACTTTCTAAATCTGATGTCATTTATGTCTTGGGCGCCTTCAGTACTTGCTGATAATTATTAACAATTCTAGCTCATAGGCTTTCTCCCATCAGGAACGCTATAGTTAATATTTTCTGAGCCGGGCAGTACTGTCATTTGTTTCAAGGACATCTGTAGGTTGGGAAGCAGCGGTGTGATTTTTGCATATGGCATTGGAGTGATCCATTCTTCACTGAGATCGGAGATAATTGGGAGCCCACACTTCCTCGATCACACATCCTCTTGTGAGCACACAGAGCTGAAACGGCACACTGGGCCAAGCCGGGCGTGTGAGTTGGCACCCTGAATGGATTGCAAGAAAATTATGCTCAAATAAGGAACCACTGTAAGCGCATTTCATTTTCATCTGCCATTTACAGAGAAAGGCCAGTGCCCGGCATCTAAATAACCTGATGCCCGTCTTTGAAATGCACTCACTCACTCCCTTTCCGGACTCACTCAATCAGAATAAAGGAGGGGGAAAAAAATACCTTTGTATACAGCGGTGCCTGAACAATTTGCAGACCCTGTAATTCTCACGTAACCCTGGCACTCTCCCCTGCGCTCCTGCAAGACATTTAATGGAAGGATGTTGTGCTGACATCTCATATTGTAACGATATTGTTGCTCCACAGAAATGTGCCACGGTGAATTTTCTAGTAAACAGCGAAGTGCCGTTAGAAGTGCTTCGAAATGATCCACTTCTGAGCTAACAAACAGCGTACATTTAGGGATAAGAGTCAACATTCTGAATCATGTTTTTCGGCTTATTAATTTCTGGCTCTTGACTCCAGCATTTTGGGATTTAGCTGAATTAGGTACGTTTTGCAGGCGGCTTTCTACATTGGCGCGTCTTGGTTCCCTTCCTGGAAGGCGGTATGGAGCAGTGGTTAAACTCAGACTGGGAGCTCTGATTCTCTGGGTTCTAATTCTATTTTGCCTACTCTCTCCCCGTGCGACCTTGGGTGTGTTAATATTAATAATAGCCAGTGTATGGATTAACACACATACTGTACGTAGCCTGTACTAAAGAGCGTTTTAAGTACTTTACCTATATTGACTGTTTTAATCCTTAGATTTACAACACTAGGGGGTGGGTATTTTTCCCAGTATTCCCATGTTAAAAGTAGAAAACCAAAGCATAGTGAGGATGAATAACTTACCCAAAGTCCAGATACAGTCACAACCACGCTGGCCTATGGACCAGGAATCTTGCCTCTGGAATCCCGGTTCTTACCTAGAGTGCTCAGCTTAATCTCTTTGAGTGTCATCTTTCCCATCCATAAAGTGACAATAACTCTACTACCTGCCTTTGGGGTTGTTGTAATGATGAAATATTCGCACAAATGCACATAAAGTGCACAGCGCACTACCTGGAATACAGTATAATTCGTGTTGGCTGTTCTGCGATTAACAACCGTTTTGTAAGGCCTCTGCCTTGCACATCTCCGGGGCTCCTGGGGACCTTGCCTTGTGGGTTCTAAATGACTGGCACCCCTTGGAGTTGTGCCCACAATAGCCCTGTTGCCGACACCATCATGGAGGGCTCAGAGGGGGCAGAGGCTGGAGGAAGGAAGGGCGGGAGGGAGGGCGGACTGTCAGGAATCCTCAGTAGCCCCGGGAAGAAATGGTCAGGCCTAACCAGGGCAGTGGCTATGGGCGACCACGAGAGGAACTAATTCAATAGAAGCATCATTATCAATGATTCAACTTTTTTGAAAAATCAGCCAGGCTGAGGGCCCTGTCAGTGGCCTCGGAAGAAAACCAAGCCTCGTCTCCATACAGGAGCCCCTATGTATTTTGAGGGACCACGCAAAATGAAAACATGGGGCCCTGTTTCAAAAAGCATTAAGAATTTCAAGACAGCAACAACAGAGCCTTAAACCAAACACAGGGCATTTCGAAGCATGAGACCCTCCCTGTGCAGCTGCAGAGATCACATGCCCAGGAAGCCTGCCCACCTCTGTGTCACTGTCCCACCCCGACCCCCAACTCCACTAACTAGAGATGGGCCAGCAGTGGCTCCCAGGCCTCCAATCTCATGAGCCCATCTGCTGGGTTAGCCTCAGATTTCTCCCTCCAGGAGCACAGCCTAAACAGAAATATGTGGCAGGTGGGAAAAGATGGTTTGGACTCTGACAAGAGTGGCGCACAGAAGAAAAACTGCTAGCCCCAATGCATTGTGGTTAACCCCCGGGTGCTAAGGGGCCCTCCAGGGAAGGCAGGATGGGTAAATTGAATTCTTGGGGTGGCAGCTCATAGAACCTCCAGGTACGGTCCTGTCCAAAAACACTGATGCAGCACAAAGTCCTGTAATGTTTTCTATTCCCTACATCAGGCAACGGTTAGAGTGATGAGGCATGAGTCGCAGTCACCTGTCTGTGAGAATAAAAGGTACACAGTGAATGTCAGGAATGCCAGGCACAGACGGGCCCCTGTTAATCATGCAGGGCCCTGGCCACGCGGAGCCTGCTGCTGTCGACGCTTACCTGCCAAGCCAGAGATGGCTTTGCTCCTGCAACTGCGTTATCTTTAAGATACTTGAGCACGGGGGCAGGTCAGGCCTAAGAAGGGTGGCGCTGTGATCTCAGGTGTGTGGATACCTCTGCCCAGCACGCCCTGTGCCTGAGATGCCACCATCAGAATCCCCTGAGTTAAGCTTTCCTGCAGAGAATATATTCACAAATCTCATCATCTCACCTGCGAGGGTTACCATTAACTTCTCGAAGTGCCTTCACGGAAACACTCGGCTAGATTACCTGGCTCTTTCCTAGCAGAGTCCTGAAGAAATGGGACACTGGACAGGTTAGCTTTGACATGGAGGTGAGGGTCTTGCATGTCAGGAGCATTCATTCGTTGGTTTGTTTGTTCATTCATTCATTTTCTCATCTCGTATTCACTGAGTATCTTTGGGGGGCATGCCCATTACAGCTGAGGGCTTTCAGGACAGAATCGTGCTGGGAATTGGGTGGATGTGATGATGGGGAGGGCTCCCCAAAGCAAACCTTGCCTGCCTCACTCTTTATCACCAGAACCACCCCCGAGGCAGGGAAGGACATACCTGATGGAGTCATTCCCCGCTGAGGACCTGAAACCGACCAAATCCACCCCACCCCTGTCAGCTGCTATGAAGGTTCTACCCCTTTCCAGACCTACCTTCCTCCACTGCCCGACAGACACCCTCCTTTGCAGGCAAATGGAAGCACTTTGTATTTTCCAGCCCCGATCCTTCAAAGTCCATCTCAAATACTGCATTCTCCACGTCTCATTCCCTGGTCCCTGGACCGAATGGGACTTCACCCTCCTTGGAACTAAACCTCGGGAGCCTCTCTGACTGCCCGTAGCACGTTCTCCTTCTAGCCACATTATTTTTTGTCTTGTCTTATTTCCCATTCTTGCTCTGAGGGCTAGGGCCCTGGTCTCTTCATCTTTCTTTGGTCCCTAAAGCCTCAACAGTATCTGGTGCACAGTAAATATGTTTGTGTAGCAGAAGTTTATCCCCTGGCTAAAATATGCTTCAGGTAGCTAACTGCAGACGCCTCCTGAACACCATTTTTCAATGGGTTTTCTAAACTCTATCTCCATTGTTTGTGGAATATGGTCTCCTATACCCAAATCATCACATCCTTGAATTTCCCGACCCAGGGTGGGACATGGAATAAAGGGGCTTTTCCCACTTTTTTATGTATTTATTGTGATGTAATTGCCATAAACGTCGCCATTTTAAAGTGTACGATTCAGTGGGGTTGAGTACATTCGCAAGGTTGAGCCACCATCGCCGCTATCTGATTCTAGAACATTTACAGCACCCTAAAAAGTGAAGGGCCCATTGTTCATTTTGAGTAAGTGACAGTTCTTTTGTTTGGAAATCATTGATGTCATTGTCCAAATCTCTCCAGCTGGCAACTTGGCCTTCCCGACCAGGTTTCCCAGAGCTGGAAGGACCGTGGGTTCCTGGGGCAAGGCAGGCCTGCATTTCCTCAGTCTTCCTCCCTCAGCTTCCAAGCCTCATCCTGCTCCATTTCCTCTCTCGCTCCCACTGTGCTCCACAGAGAACCCCGCCCTTGAAACGGCCTTCAGAGGCATCTAAATCATGAAAAGCGATCTCTCTTTGAACTCTGTCCCGTCGCCGTTAATCTGTTTGGACAGCCTTTCTCCTGGCGCCGTTTATTAAGATTTCATTACCCGGTGACCAGGGCTTGCACCGGACCTTAACTGGCATCGTGGAGAACTAGTGGGTTCTTCCTGCGGCCCTGGAAGCCCAGGCCAGTGGTGCCAGGGGGGGCCATGCTGGGAAGCTTTCACAGGTGACACGCCCACCTCGGAAACCACCCAGCTTGCTCCCTTTTCTGTCACGAAATGTCCCTTCGGGCCTCATCCTCAGACGACTCTTTCCAAACTTGTCTGTTAGCTTGTTAGTGCCATCATAGTAAGCACCCCTCATCTGCTCTATTGGGCTCAGCAGCCGACGTGCTGTACCTTGCAGCATCACGTGATTTTCTGAACCCCAAGGACCTGTTCGAGGAATGTCACCCTGTTCACCGGCCGTGCCTGCCAACCCCCTGCCATCTCCTTCCATGTGCCCACAAAGCACCAATGATACTGCAGTGGCAATAGTCTAGGACTCCACGGTGGGCACGAGCATGGGCTCCATGCCCGGGAGAATACAACAGCAGGAGGTGGTAGGGAGCTGGGCAAGCGTCTGGAACATTCGAGGACTGATCCATCCTGTCGCCACAGAGCAGTTCCTGGGCCTCCTGGGCATGGTGGCCTGATGTGCGGGCGGCAACTCACTGCCAGCCTCTAATCGCCACACACATACACGGCCTCCAGCGCACGTTTGATCCCCGTGGCAGTGGCTGCGAGATTATTGTTGTGGCTGTGTGATCGCCGCACGTGGAGGTGGGTTTGCCTTTCCAGAGTAGCAGCCGCGACCTCTGTCAGGGCTGTGGGGACTTGGGTTGTCGCTATACTTTCAAAACGCCTGCCCTGGTCCTCTTTCATGTTACTTCTGACTCTCATCTTCAAATACCCTTCCTCACCCCCGCCCACCCCCAAAGCACACATTGCCTTTGGCTGTCAGGTTTAGGACATGAATCAGAATTGGTACCTGGTTGAAAAGAGAGTTGGCCAGCCACTCATTCATTGATTCATTCATTCATTCGTTCGTTCAGTGGTTATTTATTGAGCACCTACTGTGTATCAGATACTATGCTGGGTGTTAAGGAAACAAAAATGCACGAGACACCATCTCTGCCCCCAGAGACTCTCACAGCTCAGCAGACAGACAGACAAGTGTCTCAGTGACCATCAGGGTGGAGGAGTCCTGTGGCCATCTCCAGGGACCCCAGAGTGCCTCTTACCTCAGTCTGGGAGTTAGGGTGTCTCCAGAAAGAGAGGAATCTTGACTAGCATCATGAAGAATTAGCAGGTGCAGAAAATGGGAGGGAGTGTTCCAAGCACAGGAAACAGCATGTACAAAGGCATGGAGGCAGGGAGAGTGGTGGCCTTAGAGGACATGCTCATGGGACATGGCGGTTGCAGCTGCGCTGTGAAAGCGGCAGAGGGAACAAAGGGTCAAGCCAGCCAGGTGTGCGTGCTGCTTCAGGCACGGAGCTAGTGATGGCCTCCTGCAGGAGACTGAGGGGAACGGACGCCCTCTGCAGTGAGGTAGAGGGGCCCAGGCCGGAGGCAGAGACCTCCAGGAGGCCACAGCCGTGGTCCCAGCCGGAAATGAGGAGGGTAGCATGTCAGGCCTCGCGATGGCATCGTTGGGGGTGGCCTGGCTTTGTTGGGCAGGGTGGGTGGAGATGTGAAGGGGCCCAGGTGCCCACAGCATTTTCCCAGTTTCCTTTGAGGATGTTTAGACCACAGTCAGAGGATTGCTTAGTGCTCTGTGGCTAAGCTCTGCATCTTCCTGTCCCACGCGGGCTAGTGGTTCAGGGTTCGGCATCTCCAGCCAGACCAGCTGGGTTCAAACCCCAGCTCTGCCACCTAGTAGCTGTGTGACCTCGAGCAAATGATTT